>NW_012149841.1:5531119-5532190 GCF_000956105.1 Propithecus coquereli | reverse complement strand
TCTGAGATATTTTTATAATTTCATCTTTCAATCCTTCTATTGAAATGCTCACTTTTACTATCTAGCCAATCCATCCAGCCCGGCTGCTGGAATAATATTTCTCAATTGTAGCTCTGCTCATGAGCCTGTTCAAAAACTTCCAGGGCCTTTCTAACACCAACAGATGTCAGAACTTCTTAGGCTGGCATTAATGCTCTCCGAATGCCACTCTCCCATACCCTGACTTATTTAATTTACTGGGTTTCCTACTCTGAGTGCCCGACCCTGAAGTTGCTACCCCTCAACTCTTCTCTAGCACTTACCTGTGGTTCTTATCTGCACATCACATTTTGTTGCTGATCATGTTGTGTGTGTATGTATGTAGACGTGTGTGTGGCTACATGTCTATGTCCCTGTCAGACCGTGAGCTCCCTGTGACCAGCACCTATTGTGTGTATCCTATAGCCTCCTTAGGACCGGGCACCACTTCTTCCCATAGTAGAGGCCTAATAAATATTTGCTGGTAGTGAATAATGAAGTGGAGTGGAGCACCGGGTGCCCTGGGTGGGCAACGTATCAGAAAATATACAGTCCTCCCGTCTAGAAGCTCACAACCAGGACCTGGCTGGGGGTGATGAGAATAAACGAGTGCTCTTTCAGTTCCACTTAACAGATATATATGGATCACCTCAAGGTTAGATATTAAAAAATATTAAATACTGATCCCTGAGGAAGAAATGCAAATTCATGCTGAATTAATCTCTACTGGTGAGATATTAAGCTTGGTTCAGTTTTTCATGATTTAATGAGCTGTAAAAGGGGACACCATACTCTCCATCTATTGCCCCAGGCTTATGGTCACATCCAGGAGACAGCCGAACTCCATCAGTGGTTAAATCAGTATGAGGGTCTTCAGATGGAAGACCACTGAATGTCAGAAACAGAATGAAAGGGAAGAGCATCATTTTCAGCCCACTGAAGAAATTTTCAGCTGACAGGCATTCCTAAGTGAGCCAGTGAACCAGTGAACCAAAAGCTTTTGCTGCTTTTTACACACCTACTCTCTGCTGCACATTGTGCAGAAGCCTGGGC
>NW_012149841.1:5527963-5531069 GCF_000956105.1 Propithecus coquereli | reverse complement strand
GTCCCAAGGTGGAAGGAAGGTGAGGAGCTTAGAGGCTCTGCAGGCTGGCTTCAGTCCTGCTCTGACCTGGCTCTGATTCTCACTGGGTTCTTGCTCCACCTTAATTCAGTGACTGAAGCTATTTTGTGACAACCCCAAGCCTAAGTCTCTGCCTTGACTTCTTGCTTGTTATTTCTGTTAGTCAGGCTAATTCAGGCTTTAGTGCAGTAACAAACAAACCCTCAAATCTCAGTGGCTTAACACATAAAAGTGTTTTTCTCACTCATAAGTCTGGAAGCTCTCTAGGATTATCCCCTTTCAAGCAGTGACTGAAAGATCTCAGTCTTTTGCATCCTGTAGCTGTGACATGTGAAAAATATGGCTTTCAGGTCACCTGGCAGAGGCAGAGTGAGCTGGAGGGTCGAGTGTCATCCCTGAAATACTTCTTATGGAAAGGACACACATTACTTCTGCTCACTGCCCATTGGCAAAACTGGCTCACACAGCCTTCACTAATGGCAAGGAGGTTGGAAATTTAGGAAAGCACATGGATTTTGGCAAGCAATAAATGTCTCTGGTGTCGTACACAACTGTTATGGACTGCATGTATAGACATACTCATATTCATATGTTGAAATCCTAACCCCCAGGAGAATGACATTAGGAGGTAGGGCCTTTGGGAAGTGATTAGGTCATGAGGAGGGAGCCCTCATGATGGGATTAGTGACCAGAGAAGAGCTCGCTTCCTTTGTCTCTGAAATCTGCCATCTGAGGGCAGGGCAAAAATATAGCCACCTACAAACCAGAAAGAGGGCCCTCACTACAGCAGACCATGATGGCACTCTGATCTTGGACTTCCCAGCCTCCAGAACTGTGAGAAATAAATTTTTGTTGTTTAAGCCATTCAATCTGTGGTATTTTTGTTATAGCAGCTGTAACCAACTAAGAAAATAACACAGGGCTTTGTAATTGGTTCTTGCTCTGTTATAATTCAGTGACTGAAGCTATCATTTGTCAATCCCCTGCCAAATCCTGACTTGATTTTATTCTTTGTATCCCACACAGGGTTTGTGATTCTGCCTCGATCCTTTCAGGGGCAGGTGTTGGACCTTAGCCTATGGGTGAACCTCTCCAACTACCTCCCTGCCAATGTGTGTTGTTCAGAGCCCCTCTGCCCCTCCAACCACACACACATAAAGGTTAGGCCAACACCTATATGGGGCTTACAACAGCAGCGATTCTCAAAAAGGGGTGTGGTACGTAGCCATAGGCCTTTACTTGGGGTAGAAGGCTTCCAGACGATTGTGATGCAGCCCCCTTCCCCACAGTTCCCACTGGGAGCTGGTCCCAACTCTGTCTGACTTACATGTTTCTTTAGAACAGCAAGAGGAGGAGTATTGAAGCTATTTTTATTCCCAAGTCTCTGGATTGCTGAGTTAAT
Source organism: Propithecus coquereli (assembly GCF_000956105.1). Classification (NCBI taxonomy): domain Eukaryota; kingdom Metazoa; phylum Chordata; class Mammalia; order Primates; family Indriidae; genus Propithecus; species Propithecus coquereli. The sequence continues at coordinate 5,529,649 of NW_012149841.1, read as the reverse complement.
AGGTGCTTCCAGAAAGCTTGTCTGTACTTTTGATTCTGAAAATATGCATCTCAGTAGTATTAGGTAGCAAAAAGTGAGTGAGGCAGTGATTTTGGGAAGAAACTACCACAGTTGATTGTTTTGTCCCAGACCCCATCCTCATGCCCTCCAGTCCTATAAACAGATGGCTTTTCCTCCAGAATGGTCAGGATGCAACTTTTCAGGAACTACTTGGGCCAGCGCACACTACATTCCTTCCTCCATCCGCATCGGCGTGGGATCAGGCCAACGAGACATCACCCATGTTTTCCTCTTTCTTTTTTTTCTGCCTTAAAAAAATTATAATGAGCTGACTTTGCACAATGGAATGTTCTTTGTGGCTTAACAAGACATAAACAGTAGTCTTGGTGGGTCTTGGGAATATACACGGTGGGGCTTTAGGCTCTGGAGGGCTTTGCCAGTCCTGGTGACTGTGCTGTGATTAGGTCCCGTGACTTGCCTCATTGAGTAATAAAAGGAGGGGGTGGGCATGGCCTGGCTGACCCCGGTTGGCTGATTATTCAGTTCAGACAGAGCTAAAGAAAAACAGTCGCCCACTGGCCTTTCAACTCTGCTCCTTTCCTGGTGTTTCTTCAGCCATTTATAGTCTAGCGTCTGCAGAGAGCTGGGCCAAACTTTGGCAGGACTCGAGGCAGATAAATCACTTGCAGACCAGCAAGGGCCTCAGAGCTTTACTAGGAAAGGGAAAATTGGAAGCTTGGGTTGAGGTGTGCTGATGTCTCCTTTTACTGGCAGAAGGCTTTCATTTTAACCCCCCTTGAGGCCAAAGTATAATTCCAAGATCACACCTTCTGCACCTTCAGTGGGTAAATGCTCTGCTGGGCACTCGGTGGGCAGAATCTGAGGATTCCCTGCAGGCGAGCGAGTATCAGTTGGATACGATATAACACATTGCAATGGCATGAGTGGCCATGATGCCCTGCTGAGATGTTACTCACCAGCTTCTGGTCTGGTATAGGGTTGTCTGCGGAAAGAGGGCTTTGCTTTTCACTTATAAATAAAATTAGAGACGTTAGGTTACGCCTGATAGAAAAGAGAGGCGAGAAAACCACCTGTAAGTCATTCTCTATTTCTCCTCCACCCCACGTCTAATAAGTTATCAAATCCTCCCTGATTATGCCTTTTTGACTCTGTCTGTGATCTCTCATATACTCAGTAGCTTCACCTTAGGTTAAGTCTCCACTATGTGCCATCTGGAATATTTCAGTAGTATCCTGACTGGTCTTGCTGCCTCCAGTCCTAATTTACCTGATGTATTTGTTATCCTTCCAATGGAGTAATATTTCAAAATATAAATATGACCCTGTCACAGCCCTGTGTACAATTTTCCAGCAGCTTTTTATTGCCTATGGGATAAATTCCAACCCTCCTGTTTTAGTACTTCAAGATTGTCACGATGTGGCTGCTGGTTTTCCTCTACGTTCTCTCATCTCCTTGCATTCCCAGTACGCACCGTGCTTCAGCTCTGTGTGGGGCAGGCCGTAGTTCCCAGACTGTCTAACGCCCATCTGTGCTTCTCTCCTTCCCATGTGTTGCTACCCAGAACGCTGCTCTCTCACCTCTTCATCTTGCAAACTCTAATAAATTTTTCAGGATTCAGCTCAGGCATTACCTCCCTTAGGGAAACTTTCTATTAATAGATCCCTT
>NW_012149841.1:5523256-5525458 GCF_000956105.1 Propithecus coquereli | reverse complement strand
GTACCACCACAATCACAATATATTAATAGAAGAGTTTCTTAATTCCCTCAAATTCTCCAGTGGTCCTTTGTGTTCAGCCACCCCTGACTCCCACATTCTGGAAACTACTGCTCTGTTTTCTGTTCCTATAGTGTTGTTTTTGCAAGAATTTTATATAAATGGAATCGTAGAGTAAGCAGACTTTGGTTCTGGCTTCTTATACTCAACGTGATTTGAGAGTCATACATGTTGTTTTGTATACAACCAGTTTGTTCTTTTTTACTGCTGACTAATATCCACTGTACAGATGAGCCACACTTTATTGACTCCCTAGTTGAGGTACGTTTGGGTTTTGTATAAATCCAATCAGATTTTAGCAATTACAAAAAAAAAAAAAGGCTTCTGTAAGCATTCACATATAAGCTTTTGTTTGAACGTAAGTTTTCATTTCACTTGGGTATAATTGCCCAAGAGTGGACTGCTGTGTTGTGTGGTTAATAAATATTTAACTTTATAAAAAACCTGCCCACCTACTGCTCAGATCATGGCTTCTAATACCCATCATACTCCAATAACAGACAGTAGGGATCCTTGGAGAAGTGGCTGAGTCTAGGACTGAGGCAGGAAATATACAAGATGAGCTCAGAGCATCTTGCAGTATCAAAACCAAAATAAAAACAAAACCAGAAATGCTAGATTGATGGGGGTGTGTCAAAGGGACACAGGGGTCACTGAAAGATGCCCCCAATGGCCAAAGCTGGAACGATTTGAGCAACAAAGTAAATAGTATTGGATTATATCCCGAAGTACAACAAAGATAACCATATGTTCATGCTGATATGAATGAATGATTGAATAAATTAATAAATGGGAGAGAAGAGATAAATCTCCCATGCATAAGAATTCCAAATAATTCTGTAGACACTCCACCCCAAAGGAGGGGGCGGGGAATAACTCCTCACTCAGTAGGTATGAGCTGCACATAGTGGCTTCCTTCCAAAATGTAGAGTGTGGAAAGGGGCGAGGAGCAGCAAGAAGAGTGATCTTAATGTTGAGAAACCTGACCAACACTGCCATGGCCAACATCAATCGTCAAAAATCATATTGATTGTATGTACTCTTCATATGATGTGATGAAAATGACACTTTATATTTCCAATAGAGAAGCAAACTCCAAGAGAGAGGCATCCTAAAAAATATCCGATCTGTCCTCCTAAAAACCGTCAAGTCATCAAAAACAAGGGTTGTCTGAGAAACCAACATGGCCAAGAGGATCCTAAGGAGACAGGATGACTTTACATTATGTGGTGTCCAGATAGGATCCTGGAACAGGAGTCATCATTAGGTACAAAATAAGGAAATCTGAATAAATTATAGATACTAGTTGACAGCAATCTATCGGTATTGGTTGAGTAGTTGTAGCAAGTGTACCACACCAAAGTAAAATGTTAATAATAGGGAAAATTATCTGCAGGGGTAGATGGAACTCTGTATTATCAGCTCAGTTTCTCTGTAAACAGAAAACTATACTAGAAAAATAAACTGTATCAATTAAAGAAAAAAAAAAAACCTTCCAAACTACTTTCCAAAATGGTTAGATCACTTTGCATCCCTACCATGAATGAATGAATATTTCATTTACTCCATATCTCACTAGCACTTGGTGTGGTCAGTTTATTTTATTTCAGTCATATTAATAGGTATACTGTATCTTCTCTGTAAAGTTTCTCTTCAGATCTTTTGCCCATTTATTGTTTTTCTTTAAAATAGGTTGCTTGTTTTCTTATTTTTGAAATTTGAGAGTTTTTTGAATATACTTTGAATGCATAAAATATTGCACTAAATATGCAACTTGAAACTTTTTCTCACAATCTGTGGCTTATTTTTCCATTCTCTTAACATTGTCTTTTGAAAAGTATAAATTCTTAACTTTTATGAAGTCTAATTTATCAATTTTTCTTTTATGGAGTGTACTTTTTATGCATTTTTATATGTAAGAATTCTATCTAATCCAAGTTCACAAAGATTTTCTCCTATAAGTTTTGTAATTTTAGCTTTTACATTTAGGTTTATGGTCCATTTTGAGTTAATTTTTGTTTAAGTCATGAGTTAGGAACAGAGGGTATTTTTTTTATCCACCTGTTCCAGTGGCATTTGGTGAAAAGACAATCCTTTCTCCATTTGTTGAAAATCAATTGATCATATATGTGTGAACTTATTGCT
>NW_012149841.1:5519172-5522561 GCF_000956105.1 Propithecus coquereli | reverse complement strand
TGATATCCATTGTAAGTTTTTTGTGGATGCCTTTGGTCAGATTGAGGAAGTTCCTTTCTATTCCTAATTTCCTGAGAATTTTTATTATGAATGAATGTTCAATTTAGTCAAAGGCTTTTTCTTCATCTATTGATGTGATCATGTGCTTTTCCCTCTTTAGTCTATTTCTACGGTGAATTATATTGATTTGTTTTTGAAAGTTGAGCCAGCTCAAATACCTTGTGCAAGTCCATCTTGATTACGATTATGATCCTTTTTGTATGTTATTAGGTTAGATTTGCTAGAAGTTTGTTGAGGATCCTTGTGTCTATGTTCATGAGGGATGCTCATCCGTAATCTTATTTTCTTGCAATGTCTTTGGTTTTGGTGTCAGGTTAATGCTTGCCTCATAAAATGTTTTTGGAATTATTGTCTTCTTTAGTAATTCTAGAAGAGTTTGTGTAGAATTGGAGTTATTTCTTCCTTAAATATTTGGTAGAATGTACAAGTGAAGCCCGCTGGGCAAGGAGGTTTTTTTGTTTAATTTGTTTTGTTTTTTGAAATGATGAATTTAATTTCTTTAGGGATAAGTACAGTAAGTACTAATTAGGCATTTTCTCTCTCTCTTTCTTGTGAATTTTTGCAATTTATATCTTTCAAGGAATTTGCCCATATCGTCAAAATTATTGAGATTAAGGCTTAGAGTTGTTCGTATTCACTTATATTTTTAATGTTTATTCAGTCTGTAATGATGTTTCCTCTTTCATTCCTAAAATTTGCAATTTTTACCTCCCCTCTTTTTTTTTCTTGGGCAGTCTAGCTAGAGGTCTATCAATTTTACTGGTTCTGTCAAACCAGCAGGTATTGGTTTCACTGGTTTTCTTTTGTCTATCTGCTCTGGATGTCGCTGAGTTCTGCTCTGTATGATTTCCTTGCCTCTGCTTGCTTTGGGTTTGTTTTGCTTTCTTTTTTAGCTCTTTAAGATAAAATCTTAGATCACTGATTCGAAACCTTTTTTCTTTTCTAATACAAGCCTTTAATGTCAGACATTTCCCTCAAAGCACTGCTTTTAGTAATTTCCACGAATTTTGATATGTTGTCTCTCCATTTTTACTCTCAAACTAGTCATCAGAGTGCCGCTGACCAAACATTAGAATCATCTGTGAAGCTTTGAAAACTGCCAGTATCCATCCCTAACCAAGACCATGTGAGGCAGAAAATCTGGGAATGGGGCGTGGGTGTTGCTTTGTTTTAAAAGTTCCCCAGACCATTCTAATGTTCACCTGGGTTGAGCATTCCTGTCTAACCTTACTGAAAGTGATGCCCAAACTCTCCTGTGCTGATGCTCATCTGGATGTTTGTTGAAGAGGCATATTATCGTCCCCACCGGTAGAGTTTTGATTCAGTGGGTATACAGTAGTCTGTGGAAACTGAATTTTTTAAGAAGTAGCCTATGCGATTCTAATGCATGTGGGCCTCAGACAACTCTTTGAGAAAATCTGCATTAGAAATCCATAAAATAAGAAGTGAGCCCTTGCTGTTGTCCCAGCTATATGCTTTTCAAAAGGCAAAAAATAGCCTGAGTACAATTGACACCTTCAGAGGGGGTGCCCTCTCTTCTGCTGTGCCGGCACAGAGCAAGTCTAGGATGGCAAGGAGGTCTTCCTTCCTGGGAACCCTGGCATGGCTTCATTACTGCGGCTGCCCTTAACATCACTTTGCAAGGCCAAGTAGAACTAACTTTCATAGATTTTAGGTCTTTGTTCCTGCAGTTTGCTCTGTCTAAATGCCTCCGTTCCCCTTTGCACCAAGTGAACTCGTTTCTCCCTGCCACTTCATCCAGGAAGACGCTGAGCTTCTCCCAGAGTAGAAGTCTCCAGACTTCTCCAGTCTAGATTAGACGCCTCTCCTCAGGACCTCTCTCTGCCTGTCACTCTCAGGGTTAATCATTTGCTTACTCTTCCATATGCCCTTGAGAATAAGTCAAATCTTCTGTATCTTTAGGGTTTAGCCTAGGGCTTTGGAACATAACAGATCCCCAGTAAATGTGGCCTGGGCTGATGCAAACTGAATGTTCTTCAAATAGAGGACACTCCTCTGTTCTGCCTTCCTACTGGCTTTAGTTTAGGGTACCACCAGAGCAGTGACTTCCTGTGTGCCTTAGATTGACAATGATGACCATCAGGAACTAATCAATGGTGTGGGGGTAGGAGGTGGGGGCAGCACAGGCTGCTCTCCCAGTCTGTAGCCCAGGGTCTGGCGAATGGTAACTGCTCAGGAATATTGTTTAGTTGAATGACCAGATGGAAACAAAGTAGGAAAAAAACAGCAAATATTTAGATTGAGGATGCGGAGACCCCACAAAGTCCTGAATCGTCAAAGAAAAACTCGATAACTTATTGTTTATTAGATTCTAATCACATTGAAATACCCAAACTCATTCCCAGACATTCTAAATAGAAGAGACTTATAATAACAGAAGGACTTACTTTTGTTTCCTCAAAAAATAGGATAAGTGAGACTATTCTTCTGCACATTCCAGTTAATGGATTCATGTAATGAATGTTGGTAGGTTAAATAATGCAGTTGTGTAAACATGTGTTTATACTGCTGCCAACAAAGACGTTTCATCTCCCTGAAGGAAACTTAGTTTTTAGGCCCTTAAAAACACCCATTTACAAGCAATCAACTTGATAAACACAGTATTTCTCAATGTACATCCCAGGGCATTTGTTTATCACAGCCTGTTGTATTTTGCTATAGGCACTTGTAAATAATAAAATTGCTTTTCTTTAAAAAATAATAGAAATCCTTGCACATTCTCCACAGTTATTCAAACCAGAGAGAGTTTTTATATAGAAATAAGTGCATGATTTATTTTTTAATCTAAAGGATTAAATTATGTCCATTTTGGTGTTAAAGGCAAAGAACAGGTGATGTGATTGTCTCTTTGTGAGCTGCAAGGAGGAGGGACCAGTTAAGCTCTGAAGGCTAGGAAAGGAATTGTTGAGGATGGTTTGAGGTGTTTGGCTGGAGAATACTGAGGACTTCGTTCATTCAATCAGAAAATATTTATTGAGTACCTACTATGTGTTGGCCACTGTTTTAGAAGCTGACTGTACTGAATGATGATACAAGAGGGTTTTGCAAAATAGATGGCGGTGAGGTGGACAGACCTCTGAATATCTGATTTTAGCTCTACAAATGCCTTAGGTAACTTCTTACCCTCTCTGGTCTCTGTTCTGTATGTGTGTAAAACGGGGCTGGTGGGATTGGACCACATAATCTCCAAGTCCTGTACATCTCTGTCATCAAGGTACCACCAGGTGGCTGAAAAATGAGACATTGCATAGATGATTTTAATGTGGGAGGAGTTCAGCATGTTAGAGTTCCCTATGGGAACAGGCTGA
>NW_012149841.1:5513455-5518287 GCF_000956105.1 Propithecus coquereli | reverse complement strand
CTGGATTGAAGTATGTGTTTGCTTCACAGCATTTCCAGTTATAAGCTTCTAAATATTTTCTCCCTATACCCAATTACTCCTTTTGCCGGTGCATTATCTACCAGATGTCGGAACTTTATTTCTTTTAAAGCACAGTTCTTATCATATCACTTCTCTGCTCAAAATTCTACAATGGCTCTCTACTGCTTATACAATGAAATCTCATCCCCTGAGCTTGTATTCTGTGCTCACCATGATTCAAACTCATCATGCCTTTCTGGCCACTCTCTCGCCATGTTTCTCCCTGCATGTTGCCCTCTATCCCAGTGGCTCTCAAACTAAGTATGCTTCGCAGTCACCTGGAGGGCTTGTTAAAACACAAGTTTTGGGCCTGTTGCCTAGAGTTTCTGATTCAGTGAGTCTGAGATGGACCCTTGAAATTTTTGCATTTCTAACAAGTGCCCAGGTAATACTCATGCTGCTTGTCCAGGGACTACACTTTCAGCACCATTGCTCTAACAATACAAATGCTCTAACAAACAATACATTCTTTTGGGATCTGTCGTGTGTATTTTTACATCCTGGAATTTTCTCTTGCTCTTTCCTTGGGTTCCTTCTATTGGTAGAGTTCATCTCACTTTTCAAGCTAATTTTACTTCCTAAGTAAGCTCGTATTGATCACTCAGAATTAGGGAGGGAGCACTGGCTCGTGTTTACTCCCACAATATGCTGCTTGAACTCTACTTTAGTGTTTATACCATTCTGCATTGTACTAGAGCTAATTGTGTTTGCCTTCTCTCTTAGTCAATTGTCAGGCCTGTGAAGTAAGGAACCATATTTCATTAATCTTTGGATCTTCAAAAGAATCGAATTTCATTTGGTGCCTGGGAGGCAGCCCCAGTAATCACACATTCATTTTTTTTTTCCTTTCTCTAATTATTGCAGCCCCCAGGGAAGACAACAGTCTTGTGGATAGCCGCCACCCCTCCATCTGAGATAGAAGGATATGCATCATTTAAGTGCCTGAACTAATGGATTTCATCAGCAATATGATAGAGAAATTCACCAAAGTTAGAAAAAAACCAACCTAAAATGTTGGAGTGGTGGGTTTCAGAGCTGTGTGTATCATAACGATGTTGAACTCCATTGTAGTAAGGCAAGCTGTCATGGGGAACATTATATAAAGTCAACTCCAATCTAACGAGGTATTTGAATTATTTAAAAAAAAAAAAAGAATGCCAAAAGCTATTTCTTCTCTGTGGATAGTCCTTTCCTATACCAAATGTGCAGGAAAGAACCAGGGGAATTAGAAATGAAGCCAAAGTAAGTGCACAGTCTGGAGAAAGTTTTGTTCAAAATAAATTTCAGAGAATGTAATACAATCAATCTCCTTAAATACCCTGTCAGTTTCCAAACAGCACAGAGTGAACCCAATTCTCCCACGTGACTTGCTGCTCCCCGTTAGTGAGGAAGCTGCTTCTTGGCCTCCTCCTCCTCCTGTCCTCTATCCCTGCCTTCTTATGCCTCACACTATCCTTGGGGCATTCAGTCTGACCCCGTGATTTCCTCTGTCAACTTTTGGCTGATGACTGCATCCCGCCAAAATCTTCCTCCTGAGCCTCAGAGTCCTGGAGCCAACATTTTTCTCTTAACTCCCCTTGGTTGTTTCACAGGTATCTCAAATTCAGTATGCCTCAAATTAACCTATCATTTTCCTGGTACTTTGGCCATTTTCAGGGTATCCATTACAAAGAGCATGGAATTGGTACAACCACTTCAGAAAACTGTTCAATCATTTCTACTAAAGCTGAACAAATGCACAGCATGTGACCCAACAATTCCACTCCTAGGTAGGTAGCCAATAGAACTGCCAGCCTACAGATACAGAACAATGGAGACTGAATGTTTCCATTTGTCAAAATTCAAAAGTAGGCAAACTGAAGCAGTGTTGTGAGAAGTCAGGAGGGAGAATACTCTTGGGGGAATGTGATGGGAAGGAAGCCTGTGGGCTTGCGGAGTGCTGGTCATGTTTCTTCCTTGAAGTGGGTGCTGATTTACATGATGGTGTTCAATTTGTGAAAATTCCTTGCACCATACACTTGAGTTGTGCACTTTTCTGAATGTATAAGTCAGAAAAGTTACCAAAGACAGAGAAGGAAAGAAAAGACCATGGAACCCCACTCTCAGTCTCTCTTTAGCTCCTGAGAGTTGAGCCCTAGTTCTGGTTTCTGTCATTTCCCTATGCTGGGACTATGTGGCTAATTTCCCTATTGGTGGCCAAAAATGGAACAAACTACCCCAATAGAATGAGAAGACATAATATGTGCAGGCAGACTACATGTAAGGTCTAATCAAAGTGACATTTCTAACCATCCTCTTGGCTGTCCTGGCCTCCATGGTTCTCTGCTCCCAGGATGGGTCCTGTGGATGCTGTCCTCAGTCTAGAACTCAGCTAAGAAGAGATTGAGGGCTCAAACTCTGTAGTATGAGTAGCTTGTGGACCTAGTTTCCCTATTCAGGGGGCTGTACAAGTTTTTTTTTGTGTGTGAATCAGTTTTATTGTTTCCAGATAACTGCAATTTAAAAGCTAGAAATTGGCTAGAAACCTGGATTGTATCACAACGAGGATAGAGACCATTATCAGCTGAGTTGCAGCATTGCTGTTTTAGTTAGCAGATAAACCTTGGAATCTCTGTGGCTTAAAAGATAAAACCTGAAATCTCAGTGGATTAACTCAATAAAAGTTTATTTCTAGATGATGTTAAGTCTAACAGCTGCAGTGGCAGGCAGATGGGGCCAGGGAGCAAAGGCTCTGCACAATGCAGTCATTCATGCTTATGGAAGCTCTGGCGTCTTCATCATGTGGTTTCCAAGGTCACCTTGGACGCTGACATCCAGTTGGCATGTAGGGGAAAATGAGAGTGGAGTATTGTGCGCAAGTTTTTATGGCCAAGCATGGCAGTGGACTCCATCACTTCCCTCCACTTTTTACTGGCCAGAATCTGGTCACATGACTACATCTCATGGCAAGGGAGCCTAGGAACTGTGGTCCAGCTGTGGGCATGGAGGAAAGGAAAACAAATTTCACCAATAGCTAGCCAGTCTCTGACACATTCAGATTTAGTTACAAGCAGAGAAAAACTAAACAGTGGTGAAAGGTAGGTGTAAAAAGTAAATACGATCCTTTGTTGGCTGGAATATATTACAGGTGAGGCACCAAGAGGTAAGATTTCCAGCCTGGTGGGCTGAAGGGAGGCATCCAAAGTATTATCGAGCCCTTATTGTAACTCAGAGACGATTTTTTTTTTTTTTGGTGCCACAAGCTGAAACGGGAACACTGAGCAAGCAGGCAAGCATGTCTCTTCCACGGTGAGAAACAGAAGAGGAAGACCAACTTTCCTAGTCAACGTCCTGCCACCCCAACCTGTGCCTTCTCTTATATTCTCTCACATTCCGGGTCACCTGAGCCTGACACCGAGAGCGGCTCTTCCATCTCAACATTTATCCAAGTACTTACTATGTCCTGTCAAGTTCACGCCCTTAATTTTATCCACTCCATTGCATCAGTCCATTTCTACTGAGACTGACACATTCCTGGATCTCTTCAGCTCTCTGGTGGGCTATTGCAATATCTCTCTATCAGATCTTCCTGCTTACAACCGCTTTCCTTTGATCTAAACTCCATATGCTGTCAAAGTAATCTTAAAATAATCATTGTTCAAGCATTCCAGTGACTCTGCATTACCTACCAAATTAAATATAAACTCCTTAGTTTGACGTACACGGCATTTTTCAATCTAGTCCCCAAAGAGACTATTCACTAGTATCTCTGGAAATATGAAAATCTTACAAATTCTGTATTTCTGGCCAACCTAACTCCTTGTCATTCTCTCTACAATCCTCTAAGTATACCCTTTCTGGGCTCCAGCTGGTGAGCTCCTCATCATCAATTACACCTGATTCAATTGTCACCTTTTCCATGAGACTTCCAAAGCTCCTCCAGGGAGAGTTAATTCCAATAATACTTATCTCTGTTATAGCACTCATCACAGTGCATTGTATTTTCTTGTTATCCATCTCCCTTGCTAGACTGTCCTGGTAGGCAATGTAGTGTAGTGAAAAAAAGCAAGGATTTAAAAGACACACTACACCTGGGTTCGATTTCCACCTCTCCACATTACTACCTGTGTAGCCTTAAGTTCTCTAAATTGCAGGTTCCTTTCCTATAAAATGGGGTTAGTAATATTTATCATATAGTGCTGTTGTGAGGATTAGAAATGTGTACAATATCTAATACCGGGCACCACCTGCCCAATTTATTTACTGTCTCCGCTTTTTTCTTTTCTTTCTCGTATTTTATCTCATAGAAAAGGCTATCACTCGGTAAAGGTCACCCAGTAAAGATTTGTTTACTGAACAAACTAAAGAGTCCAGCATCTTGGGACTATCCAGTGCATACCCTCACCACAGCTCTCTCTTGCCCCCAGCCCCTTGCAAGGAGGGAAAGACCCACAGGCTGGTTCATCCATAGTAATCACATCTGGAACATGTAGGTTTATGCTTTTGGTTTTCCTTTGACAATGGCAGAGAAAAGTTTTCATCAAGTATGGTTAAATTCAGAAGACCTGTCTTCTTGATTATTTTAGTTTTATGGGTCTTAAAATCAGGTACTATAAATTCTCTGGCTTTGTGCTTTTTATTTCAAAGTTTTATCAACTATTCTCATCCTTTTTCTTTTTTTTTATTTCAGGGTATTGTGAGGGTACAAACATTATGGTTACACTTTATGTCTTTGCCTCACCCAAGTGCCGGTTAAAGGCATGCCCTTCCCCCCTACAGTGCTCCCCGTGTCC
>NW_012149841.1:5506104-5512385 GCF_000956105.1 Propithecus coquereli | reverse complement strand
AGATTCTTTTCCTATTCTCATCCTTTGTTTCATATAAATTATTTAATCAGCTTATCAATTTTTCCAAAACATTTCTGCTGAAATTTTGGGAGGGATTGCATTGAACATGTAGCCCAGTTTATGGAAAATGTATATCCTAACAATTTTGAGTCTTTTAATCTATGAACATTATTCATTTATTTAGGCTTTCTTCCATTTCTCTTAGCAATATATTGCAGTTTTCAGTAAAAAGGTCTTGCATATTTTAAATTAGATTTAGTCCAGGTTTGTGAAGTTTTTAAAATGCTTTTGTAAATTTTATTTTATTTTAAAGTTTTTGTTTCTAGTTGTTTATTGCTAGTGTTTAGACTTTTTTTTACCTGCAGCTTTGCTAAATTAAATTACAAATTTTGTTCATAGATATGTAGCTATTTACATTATCTTTTTCTTCTTGTGATTTGATACAAATATGTTTTCAAGGATTTTTCCCTTTTATCTAACTTAGTAAATTTATTTGCATAAGATCATTCATATTTCTTTCTTTCTTTCTTTTTTTTTTTTTTTTGAGACAGAGTCTCACTCTTTTGCCCGGGCTAGAGTGAGTGCCATGGCATCAGTCTATTTCACAGCAACCTCACACTCCTGGGCTCAAGCAATCCTTCTGTCTCAGCCTCCCGAGGAGCTGGGACTACAGGCATATGCCACCATGCCCGGCTAATTTTTTCTATATATTTTTAGTTGGCCGATTAATTTATTTTCTATTTTTAGTAGAGACGGGGTCTCGCTCTTGCTCAGGCTGGTTTCAAACTCCTGAGCTCAAACAATCCGCCTGCCTCGGCCTCCCAGAGTGCTAGGATTACAGGCGTGAGCCACCGTGCCCGGCCCATATTTCTTTATTACTTTTAAAAACTTTTTATTTTGAGATAAATTTATGTTTACAGAGGAATTGCAAAGATAGTACAGAGAGTTCCAGTATATTCTTCACCTAGCTTCTCCTGATGTTAACATTACATAACCATGGTAAATTTATCAAAATTAAGAAATTAACATTGCTAGAATACTATTAATTAAAGACAGTTCAGATATCACCAGCTTATATACTGCCTTTTTTTCCTGTTACAGGAGCCAATTGTAAACCCTATGTATTTAATTGTTTTTATTTTATTTTATTTTATTTTTTTTTAATTTCAGAAAATTATGGCAGTGCAAACATTTTGGTTACATGTAATGCCTTTGTTTTGCCCAAGCCAGAGCTACAAGCATGCCCTTCCCCCATGCAGTGTGCTCCATCCACATCCGTTAGTTGTGAGTTTATCCACCCCCTACTGCTCCCCTCCCACCTGACTGGCACCCAATGCATGTTACTTCCATCTGACCACCTTAGCGTTGATCAGTTAGTACCAATTTGATGGCGAGTACATGTGGTGCTTATTTTTCCATTCTTATGATACTTCACTTTGAAGGATGGGCTCAAGCTCTATCCAGGGTAATATAAAAGGTGCTAGTTCACCATTGTTTTTTGTAGTTGAGTAGTATTCCATGGTATACATATACCACATTTTATTAATTCACTCATGTATCAATGGGCATTTGGGTTGTTCCAGCATCTTTGCAATTGTAAATTGTGCTGCCATAAACACTCTAGTGCAGATGTCTTTTTTATAGAATGTCTTTTTTTCCTTTGGGTAGATGCCTAGTAGTGGGATTGCTGGATCAAATGGTATTTCTATTTTTAGCTCTTTGGAACAGGACTGAGAACCCAGATATAAAACCATCCTCATATTGTCATCTAATCTTTGACAATGCAGACAAAAATAGACATTGGGGGAAGGAATGTCTATTCAATACATGGTGCTGGGAAAACTGGATAACCATATGCAGAAGACTGAAACTGGATCCCCACCTCTCACCTCTCACAAAAATCAACTCACAATGGATAACAGATGTAAATCTAGGGCGTGAAACCTTAAAAATTTTAGAAGAAAATGTTGGGAAAACTCTTATAGACATTGTCCTAAGCAAAGAATTTATGAAGAAGACCCCCAAAGCAATCACAGCAGCAACGAAAATAAATAAATGGGATCTGATCAAATTAAAAAGCTTCCGCACAGCCAAGGAAACCATCATTAGAGTGAATAGACAACCTATAGAATGGGAGAAAATATTTATATTTTCTGATAAAGGGCTGATAACAAGAATCTATATAGAACTTAAGAAAATTAACAAGAAAAAAATCAAACAACTCCATCAAAAAGTGGGCAAAGGACATGAACTGAAACTTTTCAAAAGAAGCAGAATAATGGCCAGCAACCATATAAAAAAGTGGTCAACATCTCTAATCATCAGGGAAATGCAAATGAAAACCATAATGAGATATCACCTAACTCCAGTGAGAATGGCCTTTATCAAAAAGTCCCAAAACAACAAATACTGGCATGGATGTGGATAGATTGGAACACTCTTACACTGCTGGTTGGACTGCAAATTAGTGCAACCCCTGTGGAAAGTAATTTGTTTTGTTTTTTGATCCTCTCCAATTTGTGATACTTTCTCAGTAAGTCTTTTCTTGTTTTTCATGACCTTGACAGTTTTGATATGTATAGGTAACAAAGTTTTTTATTAATCTATTTTTAATTGACAAATAATAATTCTGTCTATTTATGGAGTTCAGTATGATAAATTATCTATATACACATTGTAGAAAGATTCATTCAAGCTGATTAACATATCTATTGCCTCACCAACTTACATTTTTATGGTGAAGACATTAAAAATCTATTCTTTTAGTAATTTTAAAATTTAAAATACATTATTGTTAACTGTGGTCACCATGCAGTACAATAGATCACTAAATCTAATTTCTCCCAATTGAAACTTTGTATCCTTTCATCAACATCTCCCCTTTCTCATCTCCCTGCCCTCCATCCCCAGCCTCTGGTAATCGCTCT
The DNA here is from genome assembly GCF_000956105.1 of Propithecus coquereli. NCBI lineage: Eukaryota > Metazoa > Chordata > Mammalia > Primates > Indriidae > Propithecus > Propithecus coquereli. The sequence continues at coordinate 5,509,458 of NW_012149841.1, read as the reverse complement.
TCTATTCTGTTTCTGTGACATTGACTAGTTGAGATTCCACATATAAGTGAGATCATACAGACACAGAAAGGTAATAAAAATTTTATCCTATTTTTTTTTCATAAAGTTTAATAGTTTGAAGTTTTAATTTTGTCCTTAGCTCTATGTTTGAATTTTTTGCACATGGGGTGAGGTATAGTTCAAAGGTTATTTTTTTTCTGCATATGGAAAGCCATTATTATTAACGCCATTTGCTTACAAGTATACCCTTTTTTCACTCAATTTCCATTGTGTCTTTATAAAAAATAAGTTGTCTATATATGTGTGGGTTAATTTCTGAACTCTATTTTATTCTGTTGATATTCTGTCTACCCTTAATTCAAACAATGCTGTCTTGATCATGATAGCTTTATAAAAAGTCATAAAATTAAGTAGTGTTAGCCTTCCTACATTGTTGTTTTTCAAATTTATTTTGGCAGTTTTAGGTCTTTTAAATTTCTATGTGAATTTTAAAATCAGCTTGTCACTTTCTGCAGAAAAGCTTGCTTGAATTTTGATTAAAATTGAATCAAATCTATAGATTAATTAGGGAAGAATCGATATCTTAATTTTTTTTGCTTGAAAATATATTTTGATTGATATGGATATAGCCACTTCAGCTTTCTCTTAATTCGTATTTACATAGTATATTTTCCCAATATTTCACTTTTAACCTACTTGAGTCTTTTCTTATTTTACTTAATTTTTACTGATACACAATATTCGTGTATATTGGGAGGGGTTATGTGATATTTTGTTACATGTATAGAATGTGTAATGCACAAATCTGGTTATTTGAGGTGTCCATCACCTCCAGTATTTATCATTTCTATATGCTGGTAACATTTCAAGTCCTTTGTTTCTCATTTTAAGATACACAATACGTTGTTGTTAACTATAGTCACCATACTCTACTATTGAACATTAGAACTTGTTCCTTCTATCTAACTGTATGTTTGTACCTATTAACAATCTCTCTTTATCCCCCACTTACCCACATACTCTTCCCAACCTCTGGTATCTAACATTCTACTCTCTTGCTCTTTGAGATCAACATTTTTAGCTTCCACATATGAGTGACAACATGTGATATTTGTCTTTCTGTGCCTGGCTTATTCCAGGCACAGTTCCACCCATGTTACTGCAAATGACATGATTTCATTCTTTTTTATGGCTGAGTAGTATTCAGAATTGAAAAAGGAGACATTACAACTGATACAATATAAATACAAAATAACATCAGAGATTATTATGAACAACTATACACTAACAAACTGGAAAACCTAGAGGAAATGGATAAATTCCTGGACACATAATAAAACCTACCAAGATTGAATCAGGAAGAAATAGAAAACCTGAATAGACCAGTCATGAGTGATGAGTTTGAATCAATAATAAAAAGTCTTCCAACAAAGAAAAGTCCGGGACTGGATGGCTTTGCTACAGAATTTTACCAAACTTTCGAAGAAGAACTAACACCAATCCTCTTCAAACTGTTCCTAAAAACTGAAGAGGAGGGAATTCTCCCTAACTCATTTTGTGATGCTAGCATTACTCTGATCCCAAAATCAGACAATGATGCAATGACAAGAAAGAAAGAAAGAAAGAAAGAATGAAAGAAAGAAAGAAAGAAAGAAAGAAAGAAAGAAAGAAAGAAAGAGAAAGCAAGCGAGATACAGGAATTATCCATGATGAACATAGACACAAAAATCCTCAAGAAAATACTACCAAACTAATCCAACAGCACATCAAAAAGATAATACACCATGATCAAGTAGGATTTATCCCAGGGAAGCAGGGTGGTTCAACTTATGAAAATCAATACATGTGATAAATCACATTAACAGAATGAAGGACAAAAATGATATAATCATCTCAGAAGATGCAGAAAAAGCATTTGATAAAATTCAACATTGCTTCATGATAAAAACTCTCAAGAAACTAGCCATAGAAGGAACATACCTCAACACAATAAAGGCCATATATGACAAAGTCACAGCTAACACCATACTGGATGGGGAAAAGCTGAAATCCTTTCCTTTAAGAATTGGAACAAGACAAGGATGCCCACTTTCACCACTCCTATTCAACATATTACTGGAAGTCCTAGCCAGAGCAATCCTATAAGAAAAAAAATTAAAAGACATCCAAATTGGAAAAGAGGAAGTCAAATGGTCCCTCTTTGCAGATGATATGATCTTATATATAGAAAATCCTAAAGACTCCACTCTTAGATCTGATAAATAAATTCAGTAAAGTTGTAGGATACCCAGTCAACATACAAAAATTGGTATCTTTTTTATACATTGATAATGAACTAACTGAGAAAGAAATAAAAAAGGTAATCCCATTTAAAATAGCTACAAAAATACCTAGGAATAAATTTAACCAAGGAAGTGAAAGACCTCTACAAGGAAAACTACAAAACACAAATGAAAGAAATTGAAGAGGACACAAACAAATGGAAAAACACCCCATTCTCATGAATGGGAATAATTAATAATGTTAAAATGACCATACTACCCAAAGCAATCTACAGATTGAATGCAATCCCTGTCAAATTACCAATTCCATTTTTCATAGAAATAGAAAAACAATCCTAAAATTCATATGGAACCAAAAAAGAGCCCAAATAGCCAAAGTAGTCAAGAGCAAGAAGAACAAAGCAGGAGGCATCACTCTACCTAACTTAAAAATATATTACAAGGCTATAGTAACCAAAACAGCATTGTATTGGTATAAAAGCAGTCACATAGACCAGTGGAACAGAATAGAGAACCCAGAAATAAGTCCATGTATTTACAGTTAACTGATTTTCAACAAAGGTGCCAAGAACATACATTGGTGAAAGGACATCTTATTCCATGAGTGGTGCTAGGAAAATTGGATATCCATATGCAGAAGAATGAAAATGGACCTTTATCTCTCACCATATACAAAAATCAACTCAAGATGGATAAAAGACTTAAATGTGAGTTTTTATATGTAGAGTGTGTTTCTTGTAAGCAGTGTATATTTGGGTCTTGTCTTTTTGTGGAATCTGCCAATTAATTGGGGCCATTTAGATCATATAGATTAAATATGATTATTGACATGACTGAATTTAAATTCACCATCTATCTTTTTATTTTCTTTCTGTTCCTTCTGTTAGTTGCTCACCTTTTTCTGTTTTTCTACCTTCTTTTGGGATAAATGGATATGCTTTATGATCCCATTTTTTATTTCCTTTGTTGTACTATTTGCTGTAGTTCATCCCTTCCTTCCTTCCTTTCTTCCCTTCTCCCTTTCTCCCTCCTTCCTTTCCTTCCTTCCATTTTCTTTCCCCTTTTTCCTTCC
>NW_012149841.1:5476666-5505765 GCF_000956105.1 Propithecus coquereli | reverse complement strand
AGTTTAAAAAAATAAGAAAAAAATTTCATTTAATCACATGTTTGACATGTACTCTTCTTTTCTTTGTGTTGGTGGAGATTTCCATCTGGTATCATCTTTTCTTCTTTTTGTATTATAGATTTGCTAGTGATGCATTATTATCTATCTTGTATGTCTGAAAATATTTCTATTTTGTCTTCATTTTTGAAAGTTACTTTTACTTGCTAGGGAATTAATGGTTGATAGCTTTTTTCTTTTAGTATCATAAAGTTGTTTCACTATCTTTTATATTGCTTTGTTCCTGATGAGAAGTTTGCCTTAATTTTATTTTTCTTCCTCTGTATCTGATGTGTCTTGCTTCTGGCAGCTTTTATGATTTTTTTCTTTATCATTAGTTTTAATTAATTTGATTTTTATATGCCTTGGTGTAACTTTTTAAAAAATGTTTCTTTTGCTGAGTGTTCACTGAGCTTCTTGGGTTATGACTTTATAGTTTCCATGATATTTGAAAAAATTTTGGCCATCATTTCTTCAAATGTTTTTGACTGCTCTTGGCACTTCAAGGAACTCTAATTACAAGTATATTCAGCTGCTTAAAATTGTCCCACAGCTCCCTGATGTGCTTGTTAGTTTGTGTTGTTTTCTCTCTGATTTATTTTGGATAGTTTCTATTGCTACATCTTCAGTTTCAATCATTCTTTATTCTATAGGGTCTATTCTGCTGTTAATTCAGCATATTGTTAGTTAATTACACAAATACTTATTAAACCTATACTGTCACCCTCTTAATTTAAAGAAGAAAAATTGACATCTGGATTAGAAAGTCTACTTCAGTTTATTCGAGCCCCCCAATTCTCTTTCACATTTTCCCACTCTGTGCCCTGTGCTCCAGCAACTTCTAATCTGATAAGAAAGTGATAAGCCACATGTTTAGCAGTGACTATGAATTCATGTTTAAAATACATTTATTAGTCTACATATTGATGACCATAACATTTGAGAAGCGACATTGCCGATGCAGAATTGGTCTGTAGTTCATATGATTGAATCTTATTAATCTTGCCATTAGTTTTGAGTATTAATTTCAGAAGATCTGGGTGATCTAACTGGGGTTAGGTTGTAATTCTAAGAGATATAATCCTGAATGCCATAATCCTGAATGTTGAAATCCTGAAAGATCAAAAACCCCAAAATATAATTCTGGAAAAAATAATTTGAAAATTCTTTGAAAGATATTTATTTACATTTTAAAAGGGGATTTATTTGAGAAACATAAAAACATGTTAAAATACTTAATAGGCTATTTTACACAATAAAATAGACAATAACATATATTTTTGCAAGCATAAACACTCAGATATACTAACAACAGTCACACAGGTATGACAGTTATGAGCAGATGAACTGCATTCATGAACAAACAGCTTATATAACTGCATTTATCTAAAATACTGTGATGGACAACCTAAGTCTTTTGAAGAGAATGATCAAAACCCGCAATGAGTCACCACTGTATATGTAGTCCTCCAAAGAGCTGATATCGCAAGAAATTTTGTCTTTCACAAATGCAGATGCACAAAAAGAACATCTTTCCATTTATTGAGGATATTTCAACATTTTTAGGCACACACATAATGCTTGCACACAAAGTCAACATTGTGATAATGCACTTTCATGGAGTCAAATTTGCAAAATAAATTAAAAATCTCTAAAAGTCTTTACATAATTTATACCTCCTCTATTAGAAATGATGTGAAGATTAAATACATAGCATAGCAAATTGTACAAAAATAATGCTGATAATTTAATATAGTGGGAAAAATCTTTAAAAACACTAAAATTTCAACATATGAATAAAAAGTGTAGTGCAGGGATAGAGTATAGGCAATTGCATGGAGGTAGTCTGTAAGAGCTGGCCAAATTTCATGATCATTAACAATATTTTGAAGTCTTGCTCAGTGATGAATAGCTGCTTTTTTTCTTTTAGGGCATGACTCCTCAGAGAATACATTCACATTCATTTTCCATGTGGTGCTGCTCTTTTTGAAATTCTTTTATGATTCATAAACATTTTCTATTAAAATTTCCCATCTTCTGTGCCATGCTTCTGTGTTGTTTGGGGCATGTGGAAATCTATTCTGTATGTACTCATATACAGATCACAAATTTGGTGGAAACAATATTGGTGATGGAACAGCTACACCATTGTATAAGTGTCTTCTTATCCTTCCATGCATATAATTATTAATATCTTCAAAACAGTCAGTAACTTCGTTGGCTTCTTTAGGCAAATGGGGCTTCAATTCATTAGACATTTCTGGAATTTCATCAGCTGGAAGGAATGCCAATTCAGACAAATGACACATTTTTGAATTGAAGTTTTTGTCATTGTCCTATCACATGGCCAACCCACTCATTTGAATTTTCCACCAAATGCATTCGCGTGAATGGAAAAAAACAAAAACAAACTACTGGTAACACTCTGAAATTTATTTTTAGAAGTCTTGGTCACAGCTAATTCCAAATCTGTCATGATTTGGGGATTCAATTAAACATTAGGGACTTTAGACTTTATAAATTTTGACTTGTAGGATTTTAATCTTTAGGGATGATTTTTGATTTTTCAGAATTTCAATATCTGGATTATGACATTTGAGATTATATCTTTCCAGATTATGACTGGCACTGGATTTAACTAGTGCTGGCTGAACACAGTGATGGTGAAGCACTTTTTCCAAGGTATTAAATATTTGTAAGTGAAGCATCCTCCAATCTAATGTGAATTCTAGAAGAAAGACTACTTTCTTGAAAACTCACATGGTTCAGAGATTCATACTGGGAATAATTTTTTAAACTTGAGATAAATTTCACTCACTATGAAATTCACCTTTTTAAAGTGTATAATTCAGTGGTGTTTAGTATATTTACGAAGTTGTGCAACTATTACCACTATCTAATTCCAGAATATTTTCATAATCTCCCAAAGAATCCCTGTACCCATTAGGGAGTAACCTGTCACTTCTCATTACTCCTTCCCCCTATCTACCCTAGCAAATATTAATACTCACCTACTTTTTGTCTCTATAGATTTTCCTAGTCTGTGCATTTCATATAGATGGAATCATACAATATGTGGCCTTTTGCACCTTGCTAATTTCACTTAGTGTAATGTTTTTAAGATTCATCCATGTTGCAGTACATATCGGTACTTATTCCTCTATGGACAAATGATATTCCATTGAATGAATATACCACATTTTGTTCATCCACTCAGTTGATAATCAGTTATTTTCATTGTTGGCTATTATGATTAATGATGCTATGAACATTCATGTACACATTTTTGTGTGGACATACGTTTTTAATTCTCTCAGCTATATATCTAGGCATATAATTGCTGAGACATATGGTAACTCTATATTTAACATACAGAGGAACTGCTAAACTGTTTTCCAAAGTGGCTGCACTACTTTACATTCTTACTATCAATGAATGAAGATTCTAATTTCTCCACACTTTTGCTTGTTATATGCCATTTTTCCCCCAAATCATAACCATCTTAGTGGTTATAAAGTGCTTCTCATGTGATTTTGATGTGCATTTCTCTAATGACTAATGATGTTGAGCAGCTTTTCATGTGCATATTGGCTAATCATATAACCTCTTTGGAGAAGTATTTATTCAACTCTTTAGCCCATTTTGAAATTGGGTTATTTGTTTTTATGCAAACTTTAAAAATATCCTTGTTTACAAATTCTATTACATATGATATTTCAAGATCTTTTTCCATTGATTGATTTTTCCCACCATTATGGTTTGTAGTTTTTTCCTTCTTTGAATGTCTGGCAATTTTTAATTGAATGTCAAACATTGTGAATTTGACCTTGTTGGGTGCTGACTATTAATTAATTAAAAAATATTATTGAGCTTCACTGTGGGATATAATTAAGTTATTTGACCATATTTGATCCTTCAAATCTTGTTTTCTTTTTTTTTTATTTCAGCATATTATGGGGGTACAAATGTTTAGGTTACGTATGTTGCCCTTGCCCCCTCCCCGCCCTAAGTCCGAGTTTCAAATATGTCCATCCTTCGGGTGGTGTGCATTGTACTCTTTGTGTGTGCATATACCCGTCCACTCCTCCCCCCTCCCCCCTCCCCCCTGCCCAACATCCAATAGATGTTATTCTTATATGTGCATTTATGTGTTGATCAGTTAATACCAATTTGATGGTGAGTACATGTGGTGCTTGTTTTTCCATTCTTGGGTCAAATCTTGTTTTTAAGCTTTGTTAGTCAGGGCCAGAGCAGCCTTTGGTCTAGGCCAATTCTGTCCACTAATAAGACATATGCATCTGAGCACTCTACTCAATTTTCTGAAAATACTGAGTTTTTTCTACTCTGGCTGGTGGTAACATTAATTCTTTCCAGCCCTATGTGAGCTCTTTTTCTTATGATTCTTTCCTTTGCTTTTTTTTTTTTTTTTTGATAATTCTTCCTCTGCCTCTTATATTTTCCTCACATGTACATGCTAATGTGTCCTCATGTCTGCAATTTTTCACAGCATTCTCTCTGTGCCCATCTTTTCTTTTGGGGATCTCTGTAAACTCCAGCTACACAGGTCTCTCCAGATTCCTAACTCTGTCTCATCTTTTCAAGGAGGCAAGCACCTCTAGAGATCATCCTCCTGCAGAGACCCTGGCAAGTCTCTCCAGATCTCAAGCTGAGCAATAGTGCGCTCACCTGTTTGTTTCCTCTATCTCAGTGATTGCTCTCCTGCATCACCTGATGTCCATTGTTTGATAACTGTTGTTCTACATACTTTGTCCAGTTTTTTTTTCATTACTTGAAATGGGGAGGAAAATCCTATCTCATCACTCTTGTTTTGGCTGGAAGCACAAGTCTGTATTGTCTGTATTGATTTTTTTAGAGGTACATGTCTTTTTGATTTATTTTACTGGTTGCTGTAGCTATTATAACATAGATCTTTGAGTTATAACAGTTTACCTTCAAGTGAAATTATACTTTAAAATGAATGTTAACAATCCTTACAACTATGTATTTCCATTTACTTTTCTGCTTTTTGTCCTCTTATTGTTGTACATTTTCTCTGAATGTTCCATGCCACAGTTATATTGTTATTATTTATATTTTAAACTGCTAGTAGTTATGAAAACATTTCAAGATGCTAACAAAAAGTCTTTTATATTTGCTTAGACAATTTTATCTTTTTTTTATCTGAGATTAATTCTTTTAGACTTTGTATGAATAAAAAAGCCTATTTTGTCTTCACTTTCGAAGGGCATCTTTGATGGAATTTGACACTGACAGCTTTTTTTTTCTTTTCGACACTTCAAAATTATTTTTGTATTGATTTTGTTCTCCAGTGTCTCTGCTGAGAAGACAGCTGTTAGTCATATCATTGTTCTTTTTGTTACTTGGCTCCATTTGGGATTTTCTCTTTATCTTTGATTTCACATTTTCGCACTTGTATCTGGGTATAGTTTTCTTTGTATTTATTCTGCTTGGGGTTGACTTTTCGAATCTGTGGGTTGATGTCCTTCATCAATTTTGAAAGGTTCTTGGATGTTTTGTTTTTAAATATTTCTTCTGCGCTATTCTCTTTATTCTGCTCCTAGGACTCCAATTACATGTGTGTTGGAACTTTTCATATTGTCCCACAGATTTCAGATGGTCTGTTCTTTTCTTTTCTTTTTTAATTCTTGCCTTTGAGTTTCATTTTGGTTACTTTATATTGACCTGTCTTTAAGTTTATTGGTCCTTTCTTGCGCTGTATCCATTTTCCTTTTTTGGCTTTCTATTGAATTCTTTATTTCTGATCTTGTATTTCTCATTTCTAGTGGTGTTTTTGTTTGGTTTAAAAAATAATCTATTTTTCTGCTATAATCACTTTGCTCTTTAAGCATTTTATATACTTTTTCCACTGGATTCCTTAGCATTTTTATTCTAGATATCTTTAAGACCCAGTCTGAGATTTCACCATCTGGGCTATCTCTGGTACTGCTTTCATTGACTGTTTCTTCTCCTGTCCATGGGTCACATTTTCTTGCTTCTTCATGTATCTTATAATTTTTGGCCATATAGTAGACATTTTGTGTAAAAAAACAGTACAGACAATATTTAACTCCAGAAAAGAACACACCTTTCATCCTATCAGTCTGTTAAAATGAAGTCCTGAATTAATATGATCAGTTATTGAGCTGGGTTTGGGCTTTGTGAAGCTTTGGTTTGATTTGGTTCACTCACTGCAGGATTTAGTTATTTGGAGAGTGGTTTGGGACTCTCCTTCCAACCAGGATTTATGCTCTGGAACTGCCACAGTTCTGGAGATCTTTTTATGAGTTACAACTGAGTTGACAGCTTTCTAAAGTGTGTGGAAACTCTCTCTGCTTTACAGCCTGCCTGCCAGATTTATGAACTGCTTGGGGGTTCTCTTTGCTCTATAGTCTAGTTCCTGGATTTTCGTGGCTTAGGAGAGTTTTCACCATGCTGAGCTGCCTTAGCCTTTTGAGGGCAGCTTTACTCCACTGTGTGAAGCCTCAAAATGCCTTGTGTTTCTTTTAGATGTCTTGTACTTTCTCCAGTCTTAGGTGCCTAAGAACCTGTAGCACGTCTGATGAATTTTATTTATTTATTTATTTTTAAATTTCAAAATATTAAGGGGGTACAAATGTTTCTGTTACATGGCTTGAATCAGGGCTATAAATGTACTCATCACTTGAATAGTGTTTATTATACTCATTAGGTGTTTTTTTGGTCCCTCCCCTTCTCCCTCTCTCCCCCTGCTTGATTTCCAATGACTTTTACTTCCCTTTGTGCACTTGTGTGCCTATCGGTTACTTCCAATTTATTAGAAGGTTCATGTGGTGTTTATTTTTCCATTCTTGAGACACTTAGCTTAGGATAATGGTCTCCAATTCCTTCCACATTGCTGCAAAAGGCATTAATTCATCCTTTTTATGGCTGAGTAGTACTCCATGGTATACATATATCACATTTTGTTAATCCACTCATGAATTGCTGGGCACTTGGGTTGATTCCAGATCTTTGCAAGTGTGAATTGTGCTGCAATAAACATTTGAGTGCAGGTGTCTTTTATGTGAAATGATTTCTTTTCCTTTGGGTAGATACACAGCAGTGAGATTGCTAGATTGAATGGCAGGTCTACTTTTAGTTCTTTGAGAAATCTCTGTACTGTTTGATGGATTTGTTTTCATTTTCTTGTCATGCTCCTTGCTGCTGGAGGCTGGCTGCTTTGTGTCTTGAGGAGCTGCTATGTACCTCATGAGTGGCCTCTCTCAGTGCTCCTGGCCTGCCCAAGCTGTTGACACACTACCTCTGAGCACTCCGTGAAGACCATTGGAAAGATTCGGCAGGTGGATTCAATCTCACTCTGTGCCTGGGCTCCTCAGAATATTTATCTGTCATGCCAGGCCATACACAGCCTTAACATTTTGTTAAAATTTCAGCTGAGCTCTCTTTATCCAAAACTATGGTGTTTTTAAAAATCTTCCCAGAAATCTACCAGGAATGTAAATAGTTGAAGATCTCTTCTCTCTTACGAAGGACTTTCTCTTTCCTGGAATTTAGTCCATTTAGGTTTCTTTGTGTCTTTAACTGAGGTATTTGGAAAAAAAAAAAGATGTTGTAGCTTCTCTGGTTTGTTTTATTGTTAGAACAAGAGCAACTCTCTCTTTTGACTCTTTATATCCTAAATAAAGGCTGAAGATTTATGTGTGATATTTTTAAAATTTTTCCTAATTTACTCAGCATGCCTGGCAATTGTAGCAATCACCATATTGTAGGAAAATTGTAAATGAGGTGTACCCCATAATAGTTTCAGTGTGATTAAACAGAACACATTTTTGCTTCCATAAGACCATTCCCCAATTCCATTTTAGACCTTCTCTGGAACCTAACATTAACCAGCTCTTGAGACAGATAGAGTCAATAGTATTGATTTCTTTAGAAATTTTCTTAATTATGCAACTCACATATATTTCATACTTCTACAGGAATTTAATTGTATTTACTGCTATATCCCCCAAATCCTGGAACAGTATGTGGCAGAGAGAAAGCATTTAATAAACATTTGTTGAATGACTATTTGATCTTTAAACTCTTCCTGCAGATAGAAAGGGGAAAGAACTCATGTTTATTAAATGTCTACTTTGTGTTTAGGATTTGTTCTACATACTTAATACATACTATTTCACTTAATTCTTAAAAAACCCTGTTTTTAACTGTCATAAATTTTTATTAGTGTTTTTAAGAATAGGAAACTAAAGTTTCAAGACTGTCAATAGAAGATCAGCTCCACTGGAACCCAAATCAACACTTGGTTCTTGATTTTTTTTTATTTTACCAGCCTGTTTATCATAAAATACATCTACCTGTATGAGAAAATTGAAGAACATGGGGTCTCTAGAAATCCTTTCCCCTGGATAATTGAGACATCTCCTCTCAGTTGTAATCAAAGTTCAAATGTCTGCATCAGGGAAGAAAAGAGACACGTGCAGATTTGGATTCTCTTTGTGTTTGACATCCAGGATAGTAATGGGATTTTTTTCTATATCATATTCTGCCTCTGTGGGAACATTAACGTACTTGAGAAAATCAAAATGCTACAGTATTCCAATACTATGTGTTCATGAAAACTCTTCAATTGTTCCAAAAAGTTTTAAGATCAGCCTACATACCCATGTGTATCTCTGCTATCTGTAATAGAAGCTTCTGGTTTTATTAAGCCAACCAAGAAGTATCCTTTGCACTAAAAGTGAATTTAAACCACCAGTTCCTGAATTTACTATCTTTTAATTACTCTTGCTTAGATGTATCATTCGTTTGCATTAAAATAATGTTAAAAGGTGATCATTGGATTCTTTATAGGAAGCTACATTTATTGAAAGAAATGGATACCCGTTGAAGTTTGAAATGACAATATAATCCTCATTCTCTATAAATAAATGCAATTCTCATTAGCACAATCTCTGTAAAACATTTTTTTAAAAGCCATATGTTAGGAGTTTTAAATTCAAATCTGATTGCTGAGTTTTATTTTAATTATTTAAATTTGATTAAATTGATTTCCATCAGAATATTGCCACGTTTTCAGAGGGACTAGGAAATAATAAGATCAAGAGGTGCTGAAAAGTTCTGAATCTCCTTGAGAGGAAAGGAAGATGAAGAGTTGATGCTCAGATGTGGGGCAGTATGTCTTCAAATGCACATCTGTCTTGGAACCCATGCAAAGGAGTTCCATTACCAAAATATCAAGAGGTTCTTATTAGCTCACAGGATACTCTGGGGAAAATCAGTATATATGACATGATGTGAGAAATATCTTGCAGAACTTAATACTGGGAAATAATTTGTTTCCACCAAGTTGCTAATCAGCTCTCTCCCTTCCTATAGTGAAACCTGGACAATTTACCCTGCTTTGGCTTGGCCTTGACTCCTAGGAAGCTCAGTATCAAATTATATAGAGACCTTACTGTTCTACACACACAGACATATTGAAATATATGTGTATATATTGTAGGAGTGCCAAGGGAGACTTCTCCCTCCCCCTCTGAAAGTTCACTGAAAAATCAACTTGCAAAAGTCTGGCAAATTGGAGACAAGGCACGCAAATTTATTTGACATGTATATATGGGGAGAACCACAGAGTGATTACCCACCCTTCAACAGGGTTCAGAAGCTTCTATACCATCCTGGCAAAAGAGGTCATGGGAGGGGTAGAAGAGGAATTCTGTGGAGGGCCCATAAAGGATTACTGGATAAAATGAATGGATCTTGGGACAGAGATTAACTTGTAAATAGTTCCCTTTGATGGTGAAAGAGTCCGTTGGTGAAAGAGTCCGTTCTGGTGTGGTTACATTCTTGGTCTTATAGGGAGGGGAAGAAAAAAGCAGTTTTTGTTCTTGTTGGGTCTAGATCTTAGGCAGATAAAGGCCTGTGCTTTGGGAGAAAAGGGAGGAAGGTCAGAAAGACCTTGAGCCTCCTTCCTCAGTACAGCATCTAAACTCACCATATTTGGGGGGTATAGGTTTCTGAGTCCCAGTAGTACATACAAATATGTCTATTGAAATATATGTGTGTTTGTATATATGTATGCATATGTATCAAAGGAGAGTGTGCTTCATTTAATCGATAGCAAGTTATAATTGGTATATTTGTTTTAGCTCTAATTTCTTCATTCCGTATTAATGTCACTGGGCATCTTTGTTTTGTCATTACAAGACATCATCAACCTTTATAGAAAAGAAGTGGGATGTAAATAAATATAGAACACGGTAGGTAAGGTATAGCAAGTAATAATCTAGCAATGCTTTAAAAAGGTTAAAGAGATAGAGAAAATTGAATCTATTTATAGGATTAGTGCATGGAGGAGATAGAAGAGGGGAGAGGCTAATGACCCTGAAGATTGAGGACAGTGGATAGAGGCAGGCTCAGAGGCAAAACGATGTATGGTTCTACTAATAGCTATGAAATTATGACAAACCATTTAATTTTTCTGACCTTTATGTTTACTCCTTCATAAAATGGGGCTAATAATACCTACCTCACAGGTTTGTGGTCAGAATCAAATGAGATAATGTAGGGCAAGTGCTTCACAATCTGTAAAATATCACTCACATGGAATTGGCCAATGCACCCAGCAGTGCAGGAATGGGCAGTGCAGGAAGGCGAGCGGTCCATGCTGCTGGCTGTGATTTCATCCAGGCCCCAGGGGCTGGGTGCCAGGGTCGCAGTTGTTAGAAGGGCCTTGGAGGAAGGCAGTGAGTCCCCATTCTCCACTGGGGAAAACCCAGTGCTGGGCTCCCAGAGGCTGAGTAGTTGTTAGTTTTTTGTTTTCCCTCTGTCTTTTAAAAAGGGGATCCTGCCATTTTGCCACTGCCATCTGGTTCTACTCCCAAGGGAAATTCTTGCTCAGCTGAAGATTTCGTGACCTGGAATTTCCGACTTGTGCTCTCCAGGCTCAGATATTTCTCTTTGTAGAGTCCATGGATAGCTGGTCACGTGTCTTCATTTCTGAAGTCCCACCTGCCAAACCTCACTAGTCCACCCTTGTGGAGGCGAGGGATGAGGGATCTTGAGTGAACAAGGCAACCTGAAATAATAATAATAAAAAAAAAAGAAATTGGAATTGCAATCTATTTTTAAAAGAAATTCAGTGTCATTTCTTTGAAATATGCATGCTACCTAGACCAAGATGAATAACATTGTCCTTAAGGACCTTGCTTTGGTGAATAGCCAAATGAGATCCATAATTGGCACACCAATTGTGGTTAAAAACAATTAAGTGGCTTAAATGCTTCCTCCCTCTCCCTCATCTTGTTTACATTATTAATTTAATCAACTGACACTTCAAAGAATAGAAGGTGAACATCAAACCTCTAACTTAAATTACCTTCAGTGGTTATGAATTAAACTTTGAGATGCTTCCCTTATTATAATAGTATCATATGATGTATTTTAGAGATTACAGAGAACTTTGTCGTGTAATGATCTCATTTTGTCTTTCCAATAACCTTACTGCAGGGAGCAGGAAAGTTTTTTTTTTTTAATCTCTATTTCACAGATGAGAAAATGGAGAGTCTGAGGCATTAGGTTAATTATGTAAGACCACACAGCTGGAGATGTCACTGTATGCCTTCTTTTAGGATTCTTCAGAGATTTACTCCATTTATAATAGTATGGTAAAGGAATCAAAGCAAAACACATACTCGGCATGAAACGTGGATCATTTTGTTCATTCTTTCATTTGTTCATTCAGTCCTTTGTTCCTTTATTCATTCATTTTTATTCCCAGAGACTGCTACCACACCTGGAACAGAATAAATGTCTAAGTAGAGTACACGAATGGAAAGGGTGAAGTAAAGATGTCTCAACCTCTTTTCACATTGTCACTGATCCCACACTGTGCCATACATGAAATCCTCTCAAGTAGGGCAGGTAACAGCCTCACCTCATCAATCCTTCCTTCTTCAGGCGGGTGGGGAACAGTGAGGGTGCTGGATGACTGCTTGAGCAATGGACAATTTTTAAGTGTTCAGATGGCCCTTCCTCCCCACCCCATAAACTCTTACCCTCTGTTTCACTCTTTCATTTTTGGGGCCGTGGGAAATTAAAGGCTGAGTGGCATGACTTAGGTATTTCCACAAAATGATGAACCAGGATTGGCTCTACTGAGGATTAAGATATGCCATATGTACTTCAGGTTAAAATCCATTTTCCACATGAAATAGCCATGTTATTGTTAGAAGTATTTGGGGCGTTGAGCTTTCCAGATGATTGTCTACTTTATGGTTTGCATTTTTCTTGTACATTAAGGATCTGTGCAAGGAGTATCAGGTATAACTCAACAAAATATTAGCTTTCTCTTTCACTGATTGAACAAATCTTGGAAAAAGACCTTCATTCAAGTTATCAGGAGATGGCTTTGAACTTAGTATACGGATTCTCTAACAGTCTCCTTGACACTGGTGAATGCCCAGCTCTTAGCATGTTGCACAAACTTCATTCATAACTGGTCTCTGTGCTTCTGAATCCTCAGCCTCACCACCCCTCCCAGTCTCTAGCCCCAAGAGTGATTTTTCAAAAAAATCAGATTTTGTAAGTCTTCTACTTAAAATGTCAATTGGTTCCTTGTCAACAATGAGGTATGGTTCAAATTCCTTCTCTTGCTGTACTGGGTCCTTTTTGACTTAGCCCATCCATCTCTTTGGGCCTGCCTGCAACTCCCTTCCTCATTTACACCTCCCATCTCCCTGCGGCATGCCTGCCCTCTTCCAATGCATCTATCCCCCTTTTTATTCCTCACTTGGTGGTGGAGAGGGAGGAAAGGGATATATTTGAGGGACATTTCCCAGGTACCAAATCCATGAATCCTTCACATATTTTACCAGTCAAAATGAATCTCTCTGTTTCCTTGGTGTGTTCCTGCATTATGGCTTGGCACATTCTGTCTTGTATTGCAATTATTTTTTTATGTGTTTGTTTCCATCCTGACTCATGAGTTTATATCTTATTTACTATCCTTTCAGGGTGCTAAGCTCAGTGTGTGGCACATACTTGCTGTTAAATAATAAGCAACCATTAAGTTGTCGAATTAAATTCTCCTGGGCCTTGAGTTGGAATGTTCTATGGATAAGATCCATTCAGTTCTCAGGAGCTGGTCCTTTAAATCACAGGCTATGAGTTCAGCGAGAAACTAAAGTTTAAAATTCACTTCCTTATAAATTAAAAATTCTGGCCAAGACTTCATTTTGTAAACATAACACAGAAATGCTGTGAATCAAAGCATTTCTTTTGCATCTATGGAAGATAATGACTCAGCTATTATACTACGTTTGGTTCTGGTGGCCCCAGGCTCTCAGACCATGCATTCCCACCTCAGATGGAGACCAAGGGGTGACTTTGGCCATTTCTGTCTTCTGCCTGGAAGACGAGTCATTTTTGGCTATTTTCCCATGAAGGGGAGAATTCGCCACCTCCCCCACTCTAGCACATTTAGATCGAGTTTAATTTTTCTACTATTATAAGTCACGTTGGGATTTTGTTGATAAATTTTTATTTCATGTTGTATCCAAGGTGATAACACGGCAAAGTGATAGTGCAAGGATTTGGAATCAAGAGACTTTGGTTCTAGGCTTTGGGCAAGTCACTCACTTTGCAAGGGTCAGTTTCACCTCTAGAATTGGAATAGTGATGTGCCCACCTTATTGGGTTGGTCGAATCACATGAAGTGTTTATGAGTGGGCCTCTCAGCCTGCCAGGAGGCTGCGGAAGAATTCCCATTCTGGAGGTGAGGAGGTTGGGAGGCTGAATGGACAATTGAAAAGGTCCTTCCCAGCACTGCTATTTGAGGATTTATCATTTGTCTCCCATATTTTCTCTTTGTTTGGATCAAGATTAAATTTTATGTGCTTGGCACATATGTGTATCATTCTGTCTGGGACTCTTAACCTGTTTTGTGCCATGGATCCGTTCAGTGCTCTGGTGGAGGCAATGAATCCTTTCATAGAATAATGTTTATAAATATATAAAATAAAACATTAGGTTGACCAAGAATAATTATATTGGAATGTAGTTCTATCTATAGATGCCTGGGGGACTCATGAACTAAAGTTAAAAATTCTGAGTATTTCAAAAATTTAAAATCCAGAGTAGAACTTAAGAGTCACAGATTCCTGCATTCTCACTTTATATTATAATAGATGGGGAAGACTTGATCCCAAAGATAGCTCCTCCAAACTGGTCCAGAATCATATAGTGAGTTTGTATTCAGTGGATAGTCACAAGAACATGATACTTTTGTTTGCTATTCTTTCAGCACCACACACACAAAAAAACCTTTGGAATTGTTTGTGCCTTGGTTCTTGTTTCTAGCTCAACACTGTTTCCTTGCTGGGTTGAATGCTATTTGGAGAGATATACCAGCTGATCATTTCAACCCAAACTGGAGATCACAAATGGAGACTTCCTAAATATACAGTATACCCCTCCAAAGTACACTTGCCCCATCAAGGTTATCCTAATATTAATTATTCATAGGCAGAACACTGACGAATTCTAATTGCGAGTAAGTGCAATTGCTGTCGATTGCATAATTTATGATTCCATTTGTTAAACTAAGACAATGGGAATTGATGAAAGGCATTAAGTGGCCCCAAATTAAAGGTAATTTGGGTTCAAAGGCTTGTCTCACTGTGCTGCAAATGTAACTTGAAGTTGTCAGCTTTCCTGAGACCCTCTCCCACACTGGTGATGCATGCACCAGGTAAGCTGTGTTCCTTTGGACCTTGTGTCTGGCTGGAGATTCTTCAGTCTGAGCTTCCTGGAGACCTGCAGTCCAGCCCATGGCGAGATGGCCTCTTTTCTCTGTGTGGTGCAGCAGCTGTCATCTTTCTCTATGGCTCTGGGCCTGGCTTCCCAAGGCTTGGCTGCAAGAGAGCCTGGCTGGACAGCTTTGTCTGTATTGAGATTTGACACTTTGCTGAGGGGAGTTTGGGCAAGATGGCAAAATTGGCACTGGGGAAGTTCATTGGAAATGATTTCCTTGAAAATGAGGCAAATATTTTTTCTTTCTATGGGACAGACACTCCCAAAGATCAGCATCTCACAGAGGTTAAGTGCAGTCTCTGAAATTGCTCACTGCTCTTTCTACAGTGTAACATGAGACAAAGACTGTACCAAAGATGGAATCTTTTGCATAATAAATTTCAAGATAAGTCTGTTAAAGAAAAAGTGGGTTTGGGGGGTAGCTCATTTATGGTGCATACAATGAGGCATTTGATATTCAAGATGTGCATTGTGAGAATTCATTGCAGGGGGTCTAACTTCCCTATTTTGAAGAAATAGAGCTGCTGTTAGTAAATATTTGGACTTTGAATCTAATGAATTTGTTTTATAAAGATGAAATTTCATCCAAGCACAAGAGAAGAGTCCAGGAACAATGGACTTTGATATAACTGCATTTGTATCATGTTCTGTGATTAATTAATGAGAAGGCAATGGGTTCATTGACTTCTGATTATGTGTCATGTATAGCAGTGGGACAAACACTTGACTTAGATCAGTGATTGTCTTGCTAACAGCAGTAGTGTGGCCTCCAGTATTAGACTTCTGGAACTAGTTGGTACAGAAAGATAGATGTTTGCTCTGCTTTGTAAAATGTTATTTATTAGTTCATTTGAGCCAGAGGGATCAGTAGGTAAGTCCTCTTGCTTGTTTGAGAATGGCGAAAAATTAAAGATGGCCAGAGCCTAAGGTACAGTGAGTACAACATAGAAGGGGAGCCTGGAGAATTAGGCTAAATCATGGAGAGTAATGGACGGTGTTCTCAGACTTGATCTTGTAGTTAATAGTTATTCATATGTTGCTTTCAAGGAGGAAAATTACATAATTAAATTTCTGTTCCAGAAATATCCCTCTGGATGCTCATGTAGAGAATGGATTGGAGAGAGTGAGCCTAGAGGCAGAAAAGCCAATTGGGAGGTGATGCTGTGGTCCAGGAGAGAGATGCTGCTGCCCAGACCGTGGAAGTGGCAGTAGGGATGGAGAGGAGGGGACAGATGGAGAGACATTTTTGGTGTCAAATTGACAGAATGGGTTGACCTGGCATGCCATAACCTGGATGGGATGCAGCTGGGAAGTGATCCTGCCCAGGAGTGAATGTCACTCTGAGTGCGTGTGTTCACGTGCATGTGCCTCTGGAATGTCCCCTTGACTGAGCATGACCTAGCCATCCTGCTTTAAACCTGGTGAAGAATTCTGTCAAATAAAAATACACACAGAGTTTGTTTCTTTCTTTATTCTAAGTGATTTCAAAATGCTTCAGTTTTATAAAGCAAACAAACAAATAAACAAAAGCAGCTGATTTCATCTGGAGGCAGAGAGGGCTAAATTAGGTCAAACTGTGTTAGGTCATCCCTGGGGATAATTAACCGACTATCCTCTTGGTGGCCCAGGGAGTCAGCTGTGCGTGCAGCTGTGCCTGACACACACCTGCTCTGTTCATGCATCTAGTACAGTAGTCCCCTTTATCTGAGGATTTGCTTTCCACAGTTCCAGTTACCTATGGTCAACTGCAGTCTGAAAATATTAAATACAAAATTCCAGAACTAAACTATTCTTAAATTTTAAATTGCCCACTACTCTGAGTAGTGTGATGAAATCTTGTGCAGTCCTGCTCCATCCCACTGGGGACATGAATCTTCTTTTTGTCCAGTGTTCCCACATTGTCTGTGCTCCCCACCCATTAGTCACTTATTAGCCCTCTCAGTTATCAGATCACCCAGTGCTGGTGTTCAAGTCATCCTTATTTTACTTAATAATCGCCCAAAGTGTAAGACTAGTAATGCTGGCAATTCAGATATGCCAAAGAGAAACTGTAAAGTAGTTCCTTTAAGTGAAAGGGTGAAAGCTCTCAACTTAATAAGAAAAAAATTGTATGCTAAGGTTGCTAAGTTCTATGGTAAGAACAAATCTACTTATGAAATTGTGAAGAAATAAATTTGTACATAGTATATTTAGGGTTTGGTACTCTCCATAGTTTCAGGTACCTACTAGGAGACTTGGAAAGTATCCCCCATGGATAAGGGAGAGCTACTATACTCCCCGTGCAATGAGTTGCTATTCACAAGGGTTTTGCATCATTTGATCATCTCAGAAGCCTGTGTGACAGGTGATATTATGACTGTTTTATAAAGAAGGAAACTAAGGCTCAGGATTAAGTAATGTGTCTCAGGGTATATTCCAGCCCCTCTCCTGCCCTCAAACTGCCAGGCCTCTCTGAGACTATCAAATCCTCCTCTGACCCTACACCAACCTATGTCTCTGGGAACTGAGCACCTGATGCTGCTAAAAAACCCCCCTGAAAACATTCTACCTCTGTAGGTTTCACGACACCATAATAGCCCGTACACGATGCCAGGGGCACAATGAACAGGATGATCTCCAGGGTTCCATAAAGTCCACACCTCCTCTGGCTTCATGTTGGCACAGAACATGCTATCACCACCAATGCCTTCTCCTCCCCCTCTTCTTCCTTGCCCAACATTTCTGGAAACTGGACCAGTGCTGCTCCAAAGTCCTTCTGTGCCCAGGCTAATTTCTATCATGTATTAGTCAGGGTTAATAGGGGTTTGGTGTCTGGGTTCTCAATACCAAAAATAATTCTGGCTATATTGGGATGCATTTTTTTGAATAATCATTATACAAATGTACACATAATACATTTATTTCCCAAATTAAAAAAATTTCCCAGAGGTTTTTTTTAACACATATTTTTTATTTTGATAGATTTAAGGGTACAAGTGGGTTTTGGTTACATAGATGAATTGCATAGAGGTGATGTCTGGGTTTTTAGTGTATGCATTATCAGAATAGTGTACATTGCACCCAATAGGTAGTTTTTCTTCCTTCATCCCCCTCCCAACTGCCCCTCTTCTGAGTTCCAATGTCCAATGTACCACTCTGTGTGTCCCTATGAACCCACAGCTTAGCTCCTGCTTATCATTTTTCTGTCCCTGCATTATTTCGCTTAGGATGATGGCCCCCAGTTCCATACAAGTTGCTGTAAAAGATATTATTTCATCCATTTTTATGACCGAGTAGTTTTTTATGGCTGAATAGTATTCCATGGTATATATACCACTGCTTGGTTGATGGGCACTTAGGTTGAATTCATATCTTTTCAATTATGAATTGTGTTGCAATAAGCATATGAGTGCAGGTGTCCTTTTGATAAAATGACTTCTTTTCCTTTGGGTAGACACACAGTAGTGGGACTCTGGGTCAAATGGTAGGTCTATTATTAGTTCTTTGGGACTCTCTATACTGTTTTCCCATAGAGATTGTACTAATTTACATTCCCACCAACGGTGTATAAGTGTTCCCTTTTCACTGTATCTGTGCCAACATTTATTGTTTTATGACTTTTAATAATGGCCTCTCTGACTGGGGTAAGGTGGTATCTCATTGTTGTTTTAATTTGTATTTCCCTGATGATTGGTGATGTTGAGCATTTTTTCATGTTTCTTGGCCATTTGTATATCTTCTTTTCAAAAATGTTTATGTCATTTGCCCACTTTTTAATGGGATTATTTGCTTTTTTCTTGTTGATTTGTTTGAGTTCCTTGTAGATTCTAGATATTAGTCCTTAGATGCATAGTTTGTAAATATATTTTTTTTTTTACCATTTTGTAGCTTATCTATTTACTCTCTTCATTATTTATTTTGTTGTACAGGAACTTTTTAGTTTAATTAGGTGCCATTCATTTATTTTTGTTTTTGTTGCTTTTGGGGTCTAAGTCATGAATTCTTCACCTAGGCCAATGTTCAGAAAAGTTTTTGCTAGATTTTCTTCTATAATTTTTATTATTTTAGATATTATATTTAAGTCTTGGATTTATCTTGAGTTAATTTTTGTATATAGTGAGGGATAGGGATCAGTTTCATTCTTTTGCATGTGGCTATCCAATTTTCCTAGCACCTTTTGTTGAGTAGAGTGTCTTTTCCTCAGTGTATGTTTTTGTCTACCTTGTCAAAGATCAGTTGATTTTCCAGAGTTTTAAAAGATAGAAACAGAAAGTGAACATCAATATTCTGTGGGAATATATTTATGGATTGACAGATTTTTGGAAGAAAAATTTTATATACCATACTGTATTAGTCTTCTTGGGCTGCCATAACAAAGTACCATAGACTGTGTGGCTTAAAAAATAGAAATTTATTTCCTCACAGTTCTGAAGGCTTAAAGTCCAAGCTCAAGGTGTTGGTGGGTTGGTTTCCTCTGAAGCCACTCTCTTTAGCTTTAGATGGCCACATTTTCCCTGTGCCTTTACTTGGTTTTCCTTGTGTGTGTCTGTGTCCTGATCTATTCTGGTAAGGGCAGCAGTCATGCTGGATTAGGGCTTGCTGTAAAGAATTCATTTTAACTTAATCACCTCTTTAAAGACCCTATTTCCAAATAGTCACATTCTGAGGTACTGGGGGTTATGACTCTAATATGTAAATTTTGAGGGACACATTTTAGCCCACAACATATACTATATATCTACTCAGGACAAAAGCAAACATTATAGAAATATAAATATAGATAAAAAGATACAAACACAATATTTTTCTGGATTTGCTCCTCTGTGTACTATAGACTGGTGATTGTAACAATCATTTTTATACATTCTGCTTTCAAAAAGTTATTATTCTCAAACATTGGGAAGGAGGTATTACCTGTGAAGGTTTTGATTAGACAGGATAAGGGGTCTCACCTCATAAATGAGGCCAAGGCTGATGGGACTGATCTGGTGGGTCCTGCACCCAGTGGACTCCTGGAAGAACAAGTGTGCCTGGAGATGCAGCAGCCAGGCCTCAGGTAGGGCTCTCCTTGTAGCCCATTGGTTCTGAGCACACAGGGCTGCATAGATTAAATGTGAGGGTGCCGGTGCTCATACTCCCCATAGGCTGGGCCCTCTACTTGGCTGTAGGAGACACAGATAGGAAACCACTTAATCCTGCCCCCCAGTGCTCACAATCTAGTGGTGGAGACCGACTGTGGGCACAAGGGACACTGAGAAACACCCGGAGGTATTTCTGTTAAGAAAACAAAACCACATTTTTGTTTAACTGTTAGAGGTCTTCACAAGGTATAATTTTTCAGCCAAATGCAAAACCACAATCCAAATCCAAAAGGAGAGTGTGACAGGGACGCCTGAAGAATCATTCTGCCTCTGTTGCAAGCACTGGATGTCACAGCCCTCTCTCGCCACTGGTGGTGACCTCACAGGTGAACAGGAAAGTCCCGACCTCCACAAGTGGCTCAAACGATCTGCTTACTTGAGTGAGAGAGAGGCATCGTGGGTGTGTTCCCTGAGGGGTGAGGGGCGCTGCCCTCACTGCAGAAAGGGGCAGCTTCCCTCTGTCAGCTGCTTGCTGGGTATGAAAGAACCATGGGATCCCGGGGGTCACTGAATGAAAAAGATCAAGAGCTTTGACGTCAGATGGGGTCTTTATTCCAAGCTCTAATTCTGCCATTTTCCAGCTGCATGAGCTTGGTCAGTTTGATTCCTCAACCTCTTTGATTCTGTTTCCTCAAATGCAAAATGTGGCTGTTAGAAGGACTATAAGATAACCTATAAAAACCTGAATAATATTATTATGACTACTATTAGTGTAATCTCAGACATGGAGGTGGTCTCCTATCTCAAACCCTCCATTTCGACATGCAAAAATTAATTAAAGCCCAGGGAGAATATGTGCCTTTTCTAAAGTCACAGATAGGACTTAGAAAGGCTGGGGCTTAGGAAAACAGTCTTTTTTAGTTTCTTGTTTTATTTTGAAATCCTGGACTGGGTTCTCAAACCTCCACCCTTGGACCTTGCCAAGATTGTCTTCCTTCCCATCCATGTGGCCCCTTTGAGTCATGTCCTCCCTCTTTGGGCCTTGCCAACCTCCCTGCTCTCTTTTCTCACCATCTTCTCCATCTTTCGTGCCCACCCCATTGCTTGGCCCAGGGAGGCTCCTCTAATTTTTTAAGGGAGGTGGAGGCCGAGAGTCCTGTTTCTTATCACAATGTTTCTGCCAGATTTTGTCTTGCCTGAAGTCCTCTTAGGCTTCCAGAAAGCAAAGTCAAAAGAATCTTTCTTTGGTAGCCTGGTTACATTCCTCCCCAGATGTACTGAGTGCTAAGTAGCAGAGCTGTTTCGTTCACTTCCATAGCACCACCGAAGCCTTGTAATCAATATGGATAATATTAATTGCTGCTATCCACTGAGCTCTCACCATGTGACTGCACTGCAGCTGCTCTTTCTGTACAGGATCTGCTCTAACCATCACAGTCACCAGGTGAGATGAGTATCTCTAACCTCATCTTACAAGGGAGGAAGCTACGGCTCAGAGAGACTAAATGACTGGCCCTAGGTTGCACAGGTAATATGCGGCAGAGGTGAGACCCAAACTAAGAGTATGAAAGCCTGGCTCTTTACGCTGCACCAAAAATAGCTTTCTGATTGAATCAGAGAGGGATTTATGAAATGGAGACAACATTAGCCTAATGCAAGGCCCTCTAGGCTGCTTGCTCTTAATTGGTTGAATCAAAATGGGTTTAAGCATGTGCGGGAAGCCTGTGTGCCTAAGAGACTGACATATGGTCAGTTCATTGAATGTTCAGAGCTTAATCTAGCCACATTTCTGTAACTTGTGAGATGTTTGGGTAGCTTAGGTGTGGATACACTAGTCTTAATGAACTTAAAAGGTTCGAGTCTTTGAATTTAGGAAGCTACTAGAATAAAATATCTGGAGCATTGTCCATGAGATTAAAAGAGACAATGTCTTCAGCTGAGTGTGGTGGTATGTGCCTGTGGTCCCAGCTACTCTGGAGGCTGAGGTGGTAGGATTGCTTGAACTCAGGAGTTCCAGTCTAGCCTGGGCAACATAGTGAGACCACCCATCTCTAAACATATAAATAAATAAATAAATAAATAAAAATAAAAGAGACAATATCAAAGGTGCTTTCAGATTCTGGTATTCCTCAATTCTAAACCCTACAGACACCTACTTTCCATTTCAATTGAAAGGACATTGAGGTCTAATGATTACCTAAAAGCAATGTGAAGTAGAACTTGAGGTGGCTGAAGTGGGAGGAAGGAGGGCAGTACTCTCAATGAAAGTTTAGCCTGGAATAAAGGAGCTTCAGCTATCTTGTCCAGGAAGAAGAAAAGTGAATTCGGTGCAATGGAAGGAGGTCCAGGTGCGAACACATGGAAACAATCACAAAGGGAAACTTCCTTAGAACTAAGGGCAATTCTTCTGGGAAGCAGGATTGAGAATAAGTTATGAGATCTTTATTTTATTTTATGTTTTTAGCACATATAAGAAGCACCCTCACCCTTTTTTTTTGGAGGTCAAGTAGTAGCCAAGAAACCAGAGCCCTGACATTCCTGGGAGTAAGTGGCGAGGAGGGTGGCCTGTTCTGAACAGCAGTGGATGGGAGGTGGGTAAGAACGGTGTTCTCCTGCTGCAGAAACACTGCACTCCCCTGGGCCTCCCAGCAGGGGTCCAATTTGGGGGATGCCCTGGCCACTCTGCTTCATGAGAACGTGGGACGGAAGCATGAGAAAGGCTCAACCCACCATTGTTGGCTTTGAAGATGGAGCCAAGGAATACCAGCAGGCTTTACAAGCTGGAAAAGGCAAGAAAACTTCTAGAAAGGAATGTAATCTTACCAAAACCTTGACTTTAGCCCAGTGAGACCCATGTCAGAATTCTGAACTACAGAACTGTAAGATAATAAATTTATATTCTTTAAGCTACTGAGTTGGTGATAATTTGTTGCAGCAGCACTGAAAACAAATGCAGCGTGAGAACAGAAACTGTCTGATTCATCTTTCTATTTCCAGTTTTCTACAGAGTGAGGGGCACATGTATGAGCTCAGTAAATGTTTTATGAATGAAAAAAATAAAGGAAGGAAGGAAGGAAGGTGGAAGAAAGGAAGGAAGGAAGGAGGAAGGAAGGAAGGAAGGTGGAAGAAAGGAAGGTAGAAAAAAGGAAGGAAAGAGGGAAGGAAGGAGGGTGAAAGGGAGAGAGGGAAGGAAAAAAGGAAGAAAGAAAGAAAAGAAAGGGGAAAAAAAGAGAATTTAAGAGTTTGGCCAACTGTAGCTGTTACCAGGCTCAATGGCGTTAATTTGCTCAAACAATATTTCTTGAGGCTCCATGAACCCAGCATGGTGCCAAATACTAGTGAGGAGATACAGAGGCATACAAGTGAAGGATACTCCCTTGAAGAGCTTCCAGTCTAGCACTTATATGAATGAGACAGTAACCTGTGGGTGCCACAGACCTCAGAGTAGGAAGAGGCTCCCGAGGACTGGTGTGATCTACAAGGTCTCTTTTGGAGAATTGAGGTTTGAACTGGATCTTAAAAAATAATCAAGGTGATGGTAGTGTAAGGGCATTTCACGCAGGAGGACATGACAGATCTAGAAGATAAGGGAAGAGGGAGAGTGAGGAAAACAGGGTGACTTGGGGGGAGCTGGAATGTAGAATGAGAATACAGTAGGCCAGCAGGATGGGGTAAATTTTTTTTTTTTTGGTTAGCAGTGAGTCACCAGGTCCAGCCCATACCCAGGGGAAGGACTGTACAAAGGTGTGGTACCAGGCTTTCTGTCACAGTGGGCAGCCTAACTGGTCCCTCTTTCTACCACACTGTAGAAGAGAGGACTTCTCAGAAGGCTCCAGGAAAAGACAGCACACAGAGCCCATCCCCATCCCTCTAAGAAATACCAACTACCACAGCCTACGCGATTTGTATCATGCTCCTGGTGGGACATGTAGGGTGGTACTAACCAGTGACCATTTGTTTGTTGTTGAAAAAGTCTAGATAGGCCAAAATCTCATAACATCTCAGATGTAGAGACTTCCCAGGAATCAATAATCAAGGCCAGGAGTAGAAGGACAGGTAGGGATCTTGGGCTATTAATATCATACAGGAAAGAATATTGACTAAAGCATGGGAGAGCTTGTATTTGAATTCACATAGTAGATACGACTTTAAACAAATTTAATTAGACTCCCTGAGTGTGTTTCCACATATATAAAATGTGCATCTACCTGTAGTATGGTCATTTAATATGTTTTGTGATCATTCAGGAGATTTTGAACACATTGCCCGTGTCTGGGGAACTTTCCTAATTCTTAATTCCCTGAGAAACACATTATCCTGGCTTCCCTTGTGGCTGTGCTCCAGCCATGTGATATGAGCTCTGCCAATCGAATGACTAGTGAGAGGTACTGGATTTAAAGTGTACTCATGAGAAAAAGGACAGGAGGAGAAATTAATTTTCTGGAGATTGTGGTGGCAGAGGCTTTGGCTTTGGAGACCACAACCTCCTGGTCATAGCTCAGCATCCACTGTGTAGGTCATGGCATAATATGGTGTGTTAGGTGTCTGCACCCTGGGAAGGCTGCAGTGGGGTCCCTTCTGGAGCATCCTGCGGTGTGGCTTGGGCGTTATTCCCAGCTGTCAAGCTCTGATCTGACCTTCTGGCCTGCCTGGAGAGTCAGTGAGCTACCTAATATCATATCTCATAAATTAAATTTCACTTCTGCTTAAACTACCTAGGATGTGTACTGTTTTAGTAACTGAGAGCATTGACTGATCCACTACCTTTCAGGGTATCATGGGAATAAAATTAGATAATGTATGTAAAGCACCTGGCACAGTGCCTTTTATATAGCTGGCACTAAGCAAATGGCTCTTAATGTCTATTTTATTACTATCAATGTCAATTTCAATGTCTCTTGGGTACCTCAGGAGTGAAAGTCAAATCTCATGCTTGTAGACCAAGGAGATCAACCGTGGATGGTTTCGCCCACAGGTGGCAATGGGTAATGTCTAGAGACATTTTTAATTGTCATAACTAGGGGTGAGGTGTAACTGGTATCTAGAACATCCTACAATGCACAGGACAGCCCCCACAGCAAGGAATTATCCAGCCTACCATCTAGTCAACAGTGCTGATGTTGATCTATGAAAAACAGCATGGAGATTCGTCAAAGAAATAAATGTAGACCTACCATTTGATTCAGCAATCCCACTGCTGGGTATCTACCCAAAGGAAATGAAATCATTTTATCAAAAAGACACCTGCACTCGAATGTTTATTGCAGCACAATTCACAATTGCAAAGTTGTGGAATCAACCTAAGTGCCCATCAATTCACAAGTGGATAAAAAAAATGTTTATGACACATGAAGGACACATGAATGCTGCACAGAAAGTAACCAGCCATTGCTAATGTAATATAAAGAGAATGGTATTACATGGAGGGATATTTTCCGGATAGCCCTTGTGTGTGTGTGCGTGTGTGTGTGTGTACACACCATGAAGTACTACTCAACCATAAAAAGGAATGAAATAATGTCATTTGCACATTTGCAGCAACATGGAGGAAACTGTAGACCATTATCCTAAGGGAAGTTATCTCAGAAGTAGAAAACCAAACATTGTATGTTCTCACAAAGAAATGGGAGCCAATAGATGGGGAAACATGGGCACAAAGTGATATAAAGCTGTGGTCCCCAACCCCCAGGTACCAGTCCATGGCCTATTAGGAACCAGGCCGCACAGCGGGAGGTGAGTGGTGAACGAGTGAACTTCATCTGTATTTACAACTGCTCCCCATCACTCGCATTACCGCCTGAGCTCCACCTCCTGTCAAATCAGCAGTGACATTAGATTCTGCATTATGGTGAGTTGTATAATTATTTAATTATATATTACAATGTAATAATGATAGATAAGGTGCACAATAAATGTAATGTGCTTGAATCATCCTGAAGCCATCCCCCCAACCCCCGGTCTGTGGAAAAATTGTCTTGCGTGAAACTGGTCCCTGGTGCCAAAAAGGTTGGGGACCACTGATATAAAGGACATGAGAAACCAAGAAGAGGGGAGGGCAGGTGTGGGGGTGGGATAAAAACTTACCTATTGGGTACAACGAACATTATTCTGGTGATGGGCACACCAAAAGCCCTGACTTAAGCATTACCCAAAATATCCATGTAACAAAACACTTGTATCCCATTAATTAATATTTTTAAATAAAAAAAATGGTGCTGAGCTTGAGAAACCCTGATATAGATATAGAAGCAAAATGAAACCTGGCCACCACTCTCCACTCTGTCAATAACAACCTGCTTAGGTTTGGCGAGGACTGATTCCAGCATGGAAAACCTCCAGATTTGGGAACATCAGAGTGCAAATTTAATCATGCAATTTCATGTCCCTAGAAAGCACTACCAAGGTTGTGAGAGAAGGGCATGGAATGATCCAAGTTTTCATAAATGTATTCCCAAGGTCCTGTATTAAGCAATTAGAAAATAAATCAATTAATGAAATATCTCAATTTCTGTTTGGTTGGCTAGGACAATTAGGAAGTTTCTTTTCTTTGTTTGATTTTGATGATACTGTTTTAATTTATGAATTTTTATGTGCCAGGGAATCTTGGTATTTTATTCACAGACTGTAAATCTATATTATGCCCACATAGAGCAATATAGAGTCTCTCTGCAGTTATGCATTTTTATTGGTACACAGAAAATCGAAACATAAAACATAAAATAGACTACTTCTTTTAACCACAGATACGAGTTGAATGCATTGCTATAGTGTTCTTCAACTTCATAATAGCTGGGTCATTGTGAATGGAAAATGTGTCTAAGAGAAGGAGACAATTGTAATATAGTGCCAGTGATGAGCTTGTGACTCTCATTAAGTTTCTTTTCCATCTTCTGCCTCAGCTTTTCCTTTTGTCAACTGAAAGCGTGGACTAGATGACCTCTAAGTCTTCCAAATTTCTGGGATTCTTAGGGGCCACCAAACTCCCAGGGATTTCAGGGCCCTCCCTAGAGGGAGGCAGTCTCATGAATTTGTTAGGGCATGGCACAAATCCAACTGCAACTTCGGGGATATGACCTCTTGTCTGGGAAGGAGCTAAGATCACCTCCACCTGGTAGAATGCTCCTGTGAAGTTCATGTGAAACACACTGGTTGTTTTTTAGTTCAAGTGCTCAGCTGTGATGAAGAAGAGCTTCTGAGAAATAGCAGTGCAACAATGGTTTCCACTTTCATTGTTGAAAAGTATTCCATTTTATGAATATAGCATGACTTATGTACCCTATCTATTGATGATGGGCATTTGGATTTTTCAGTTTTGTGCTTTCATGCTGCTATAAACATTCTTGTCACGTATTTTGGTGGACATATGTACAAATTTCCATTAAGTGTATACACACAGGGATGATACTGCTGTGATATAGAATATGTATGAGTACAACTTTAGTTTTGCTGAAAATGGTTAATTGACTTTATACTGCCTCTAGCAATGTATTGGTATTTTCTGTATTTTTAATTTTCATAATTTTAGTGGGTATGCACTAGTATCTTATTATAGTTTCAGTTTGCATTTCCCTCATTACTAGTAATATTGTATATCTTTTTATATACTTGACCATTTGAATATATTTTTTAATGAAATTACTAGTTAAATCTTTTGAAATTTAAAAAAATGGCTTATCTGTCTTTGTCTTTTTGATTTATAATAGAACTTTTTAATATATTCTGAATATGAGTTCTTGGTCAATTACGGGTATTGGAAACATTTCCTACTGTTTGACTTGGTGTCTTTAATAAGTAAGAGTTTGTTAATTTTAGAAAAGTCCAATTTATCAGCTTTTATCTTTAAGGTTATTCATTTTTGTGTCCTTTTAAAGAAATCTTTGCCTAAACCATGGTCATAAGAGTATTATCCTATGTTGCGTTTTAAAGTTTTATTGTGTTGTCTTTTAAATGTCAACCTGCAATCACCTGTCATTGAATTTTGGGTGTGGTGTGTGATAAAGGTCAAAATTTAATTTTTTCCAAATGGGAAAAAGTATCATTTATTAAACCCTTTTAAAATTGACCTTCAGTGTTAACTTTGTAATAAATCAAATGTCCATAAAGCTGTGGGTCTATTTCTGGTCATTCTATTGTGCTGTATTTCTCTATACTAATACTGATGTCTTAATTACTGGAATTTTATATTAAATCTGATGTATGGTAGTATAAAGCTTTATCTTCTTTCCCAAGTTGTCTTGGAAATGCTTGACTCTTTACATTTCCATTTAATTTTTAGAATACTCTTGTTGATTTCCTCAAAAATACTGGCTGGAGTTTTTATTTGAATCAATTTAAATCTATTGATCATTGAGGGGGAGAATTGACATCTCTACAGCATTGGATATTCCAGTCAATATCATGATTTATTTCACCATTTATTTCCGTTTTCCTTAGTTACTCTCTATAATATAGTTTTCACTGTAGACATCTTACACAAATTTTGCTACATTTATCTAAAGGTATTTAATATTTTACTTGATGCTATTGTAATGGACTTTTTAAATTCTGATTTTCTAATCATTGCTAGTATACAGAAATAAAAATATGTAATAATTCTAATAATCTATTGATTCTTTTAGATTTTTCATGTACACAATCAGATAATAAATAGTCAAAAGCATATATATTTCTAATTTTTATGTCTTTTTATTTCCTTTTCTTGCCTTATTGCATAGAATAGAACCACCAATACAATACTGAGAAGAAGTGATAATGGAGTTCTTGCTTTAATCCCCAATCTCAAGAGAATGCTTTCAGTATTTCTGGTGCAATATTATGTTTTCTATAGGTGTTTGAAGAGAACTTTTGATTAATTTAATAGATTTCCCTTTTATTTCTAGTTTTCTGTAAGTTTTTATAATCAATGGGTATAGTATTCCTCCTTTTTTTATTTTATTTCAGCATATCATGGGGGTACAGATGTTTAGGTTACGTATGTTGCCCTTGCCTCTCCCCTTCCCCTCCAAGTCTGAGTTTCAAGCATGTACATCCCTTGGATGGTGCACATTGCACTCTTTGTGTATGCAAATAGCCGTCCCCCTGCCTGGCCCGACATCCAATAGATGTTATTCTTATATGTACACTTATGTGTTGATCAGTTAATACCAATTTGATGGTGAGTACATGTGGTGCTTGTTTTTCCATTCTTGGGAT
>NW_012149841.1:5461627-5469246 GCF_000956105.1 Propithecus coquereli | reverse complement strand
GTGCTGTTTTTGGGTCCTGTAGCTAGCTCTTGTTCCTCTAGAGAGGCCCTCTTGTGCTTTGGGTGGTGGGTGGGGCCCTGGGATTTCCAGGTGTGTCCTTATTCTCCACCTCAGTGGGGGCAGAATTGGGAGTGAGTCTGGTTGGGTCTGGGTTGGGTAAGCCTAGCCTCAGGCTCCACAACTGCTATTAGCAAGGGTCAAAGGTCTGCTCTTTGTTTCTGTGCAAAGCTGCCAGGAGGGGCTGAAATGGGTCTACTTAGCTGAATGTCTGGGCTTAGTGGGTGGGGCTGTCCAGGACCCACACTCTAGAGCCTGTCTCGCTCCCCTCCACCCTCCCCCTCTCGGTGGCCTCTCCCAACAAGCAGGACCTCAGGCCGATGGATCTCCCCTGGCTGTGACGTGGGCCGGGAGGTTCCCTACCCAGGATTGTAGCCTGAGCTGGGTGCACAGCCCTCTTTTGGGAGGAGGGTTGCCGCTCCGGCACGCTGATCTGCCCCTGAAGGCACACACTCCTCGTTAGGCTCTTTCACAGATCTCTCTTCTGTGCCCCGGGCAGTGCGATCGTGACCTGGGTGTACGGAGTCTGGTCTGTAGGCCTGTCCCCTGGGCCCTGGAGATCAATCCCTGACCCTGCCAGGGGGAGGGGTGCTGGTCTTGAATCACCTACAGGGTACCCAAGCTGGATCGATTTCACTCCACCTCGGGATTTGCCCTGCTCTCCTGGAGTCCCCAGTCAAGTAGCACCTGGGAGGGCTGGCAGGTAGGGAACTTGCAGTCTGAGTACTCCTCAGTCTGCTGTAGGGCCCCAAAAGGAAAGCTTCCTTTCCTTGGAGATGCCTCCGTGTGATGGCTAAATTGTCTCTCTGGGCACCCACAGGTAGGGAGGGGGAAGGAGAGAATGGAGTACTATGGCGTCTGCCAATAGGCTTGGGTCTGCCCCCAGGGAGGTGCCCCGAGGGGGCTGGGAGCCTGGCACTGAGTCCACAAGAGGCCACTGCTCACTGGCAGCAGCCATCTCTGGGCTGGTGTCAGCGGGTCTCTCTAACCGCTCAGGAGCCCACCAACAGAGATGCAAGGGAGGGTGAAGTTAACCGCTCCACCTACCCTTGTCGCTGGTCTCCAAGCCTCTTGGGACCTTTCTCCTTCCAATTCTCCTCCACAACGTCTTCCCGTGGAGTCTCCTGTAGTTTCAGGCACCGTTCCTTCTGACCCTCACCCGATCTATGTTTCTCTGCTAGCTTATTTTTTTCTCTTTCTTCTAAAATTTGTCTTTTTTGCAGAGACACCCTGACTGGTGGCTTTTCTCATCCGCCGTCTTCGCTCCTTCCCCTAGTATTGCTTTTAACTACATTTTCTTCTTCCTCAGATTTTGGGAGCACAAATATTAATTTGTAAAATGAAGGTTTACATTTAATTGAAGATAGAAGAGAAAATGATTTTGTGTTATGTTGTTAATTATTTTTCCCAAATCACGGATTTTCCAAATCACTAGCATAGGATCATTTTCCTGATTTGTGAATTGGTTTACTTGAAAAGTCTTATGAAGATATAAGCTTAAATCCACTTAGCAGTCAGTTTGACAAACCATCACTATGGACAGAAAATAAATAGTTGGAAATATGAAATACAGGGATGTAATGTTTGAATACTGGAGATAATACTGTTCCAAAAAATTTAGACCATCCAGCTGTTGTAAGTATGAAAAATGCCTTTTCCAAAACGTGTTGTCAGAATAAAGGTACATCCAGGTTTCACCACCGCATTTTATTATATATCAGCATGTAATCTGGAAGACAATGACATGAGTAAGTATACAGGGAAAAGGCAATGAACTGAAGAGGCTTTCTAAGTAGTATTTACATCTAGTAGTAGCCGGAACATTATTGCTATTAAATTACATGGGAGACGAAGCCACTGCTCAGAACTGAATCTTTTATTCCCCTCCAGTTGTCCCACATTGTGGTGGGAAGAGGTTTGAATTAGTGGTTAGGAGCTAAGGGCCACTTCAGATTCTGCTCCTCACCTGCTCTGGGATTTTAAGCAAATCACTCTCCCTTTCTTGGCATTAGCTCCTCATTTGTAAAAGCCAGGAGCTGCTGTGAACAGAAGCTCAGCCCAGGTTAGCTGACAATCTACACACATCAGAGACACAGCAGACGCAGAAGGGAGCCAGCCCCTAGCACTGAAATGTCTGGGCATTTTCTCAGCAATATGTTTCATTTCAGGTTATCGGTTTAGTTGAAAACAGATGACATTCTTAACATAGTTTGCCATATTTCAATCAGATTGTTGGCTTCCAAAAAGTGAGCTGTTTTTATTCCCATGTCAAAGTGAAGGACCTTGGGCTGCTCTCAAATGGTCACTGATGTGGGCGCCGACTCTCAGTCCCACAGCCTGGCCTATCACATCTCTCCACGTTGCCAACTATGTATTGTGCTGTTTTCTGATAGAGCTGTCCCTTACAACCCATGCCCTTGTTCCCACGCCTCTCCCTTTTTGCTTGGTTGGCACTTGAGATCCAGGGTTCCAACAGGGCTCTTGCATGGCACAAGGGCACCTCGGTGCGAAACTGGCATGGCATGAGAGCATCACTCTCCATAGCTGGGTTTTAGGGAGCAGAATTCCAAAGGCTCTTATAGGTGGCAACAGCTTCAAAAGGAGAGCAAAGAAGGTTGGTGCCTGCAGCTTCTGTTAAAGGAAGAATTGAGAACTGGAGAGTCCAACTGTAGCAGATGAGTGCTTCTGAGAATGCACGGTAGGAAGCCGGTGTGTATTCCTGGAGTCTAAGGGCCCAGGGAAAGAGGGCTGTGGGGAAGGGATAGTGGAAAACTCTGACTCCCTTCTTGTGCCCACTTGGAGACCATTTCTCCCTCACCCATAGGCAGACACTGCTTCCTCAGGTCTAACACCTGTGTCTGCATCACAGCTCCATCTCCATTCCGAGTCCTGCCATCATCCTGTGTGACTTTCGGATCCGTGTGAATGAGGTAACCTATATCTGGGCCTTGCAGTTTCTCCCCCTCCTCACTTAGTGGCCTTACTTCCTCTTTTCCTTCAGCACACATTCCTCAGTACTGCTTGGAACTCCCTGGTGTCAGAGATCTGGTCACAGTCCCCCGTCCTCCCAGCACGGATCCACTCTGCCTCACACCCCCGTTCTTCTGTCTCCCGGAGACATCCAGTCCTTGATTCTTCTGCTTCTTGCAGTCTACCAGCTACCCTCATCTTGCTATCCATCCTGAGTAGCCGAGAAGTCAAGCAGCCCTGGCACTGGGACCCTCAAGTCGTAGGTGCCTGTGGTTCTGCTGCCCACCTAAAGGAGCCCTCGCTATCTGCACACTTGCCCTTTGTTTTCATTGAGTGAGGAAATCTGATAGCCGTCAATTGCTTATTCCTCATCCATAGACTTTACCCAGGTTGTTGTCTATCTTCACCTTCCTTCATGTAGCCTGAAGGGATTGACTCTATCAGTTTAGACAGTCCTTAAAACAAAATTGGAAAGACAGAAAGAAAGAAAAGAAGAAAAGAAAAAAGAAAAGAAAGAAGAAAAAAAGAAATAAAGAAAATAAACATTCATGTTTCTAAATTCTCCTGTATTACCACCTTGTTCTTCTCATTTAAATTCATTTGAAACAAATTTTGCTCGCCGATACCACTTCCATGGGTCATTCATTCAATTTGGTCATTCGTTCAATAGCATTTATGAGCGCTAACAGGTGCTAAGTGCTGGGCACTCTGCTAAGTGCTGGGGATTCAGAGCTGAATAAGACATGGTACTTTTCCTCCAGTACTTACAGTTTCAGTAGAGTCATGCAGAGGCAGAGGTAATCATTGCCATGCAAGCAAGTGCAGAGGGTTCCAGAGGAGAATGCAGGGGCTGACCCTCAACCATGGGGACAGCTGGAGTGAAGAGCAGTTGAGTGCTGTCACAGCATCAGTGCAGTATAGGGGAGATTCATATGTAGGGCTGATGATTTAGGCTGGCAGTGGCAGATCAGGAAAGGCTTGAAGGCCAAACAAGCATCTTCCCATTTTATGTCACCCCTGAAAGACATGAAGGTGAGTACATGTTCACAAATACCTCCTGTAGACAGGGAAGAGCATTGTATCCATCAGAGGGTCTCTGTTCTCCCTCTTGATTGAACTTTTCCAGGAGCCTTGGAGGGTTTCTGCATTGGCTCCACAGGTAGGGAGGGAGGGTTGTGTCTGTGCCTGGGACTCAGACAGAGAAAGGTGGGGGAAGGAGCATTGAGCTGTGGGCTGGGCTTGGACACTGACAGCCAGAGCAGCACATCCAGTTCAGCTTCTGGTTAGAGACAGATACAGCATTGAAGGTTGGCTAGCCAAGGTCACTAGGACACAATCCAGGACACAAGCTGCAAGGCTGGGCTACATGCAGCTGTCCCTGATCCCCATTAGTGTCCATCAAAAATGCTTCCTTCTCTACCCTCCTATGTTCTCCTCTCCCTTCTTCTAGAAAGACTGATCAGAGGGCGAGGCCGAGCTGAACAGGGAGGGAGGATGGGAACCTCACATACTGTCAGGTGATCCTCCCTGGTGCTAAGTGAGGATGGCCTGGCAGCTCTGTGGACACACGTTTTGAATGGGGCTCTGGGTGAATTTTAAAAGACACCTTTTCTGGGATTAAGGTGTGCAGCTTGTGGTCTTGATTTCAGCCCCCCTCACCACTTGGTTGGACGCCCTTGTGCAGTCTGAGTGATTGCGGCAGTGCTGTCCCTGTGGGTTTGGTTCCCACTAAGAGATTCTTACCACAGTGATACATCGGGAAAGCCCTCCCTGCACCCCGGGTCTACCACCCTTCATCATGGCTGGAGTGCTGACCTTCTGCCAGGCTCTAAGCATTTACAGCCACTATCTTATTTACATAGACCCACAACAAAGGGCTAAGAATTTGACTAATTTAGTGCGTTGTTTGTCTGTTTAGGGCAGGAGTGATGACTGGCATTTTTTCTTCTGCTTAGAGTGTTTTATAAAATTTCATTTGTTATTATCCCATAGGACTGGGGCTGGTGGGGAAGAAGGAAAGTGCTTGTCAGCCTGTATAGGAAAAATTTCTACAGACCATTGTTAGGATTATATCCTTTGGGAGGAAAATTAAAAGTTATGCTGCTTGTGCTTAGGGTTATATTCCAAGTCTGTTTTTGTTTGATATGTACATTAAATTAGAGATAATTTTATGGCGGTTCCTAAGACCTGACCAGAGAAATGTTTTTCTTTGCAGTATAACTAAAAACAAACTGTCTCTTTAGGTAAGAAAAGGCAGTTGAACCAGTCGGTGCTGATTAGATCCTCCCTTCTGACTGAGCCTCAGAAGGAAGTAGTCCAGGGAGGAAACGAAAGAGGAGCAGGGGCTGCGGGCAGGTGCGTGACAGGGGCAGGTGCATGACGGGGACAGGTGCGGGTATGTGGTGGGGCAGGTGTATGAGGAGAGGACTTGCCAGGGCCACCTGTACGTGGCAGTGGGGGACACTAGTGCACCCATCAAGGCTTCACTTGGGGAATCAGCAGTCTAAACCGTTGGGGAGGAGGACAGCAGACATCAAATCACAGTCCAGGGAGTCAAACATATCACCTCCACCTTCCACATGTGAAGGGAGAAATGGTCAGACCACAAAGGCATCTTCCAACCCAGGGTTCAGGGTTAGAGAATAGAAAGATGGGCAATTGGTATGACTTCTATCTTTTCACTTTTTGTATGTGTTATCCAATTTTTTTGGCCCTTTAAAACATTTTTAAAATTGGAGGGTTTAGTATTGAAATTGCTCAGTTCTACTAAGCCATGGGGATAGGCTGGAGGATTTGGACAAGCTGCCCCTTAAATCCTCAAGCTAGTAATGAAGCCATTTTGCTATACAAATCGGGGGGTATACAAACCATTTTTTGTTTTATGCTCCCCGATGACTAGAAATATGTAAGTTTCCCATGCAAAAGAAAGCATATCTCAATATGATGCCTGTGATTAATAGTGATGGTGGTGATAATGTGGCTTGAGGCAAATATAAAACATAGAGCTTGTTAAGCTTTAGATTTATGAAGTACTGAGATCCCTTGTTTAAGCCTTTCGAAACTTGACAGATACCCCGCTGCACGTAGGGGCTGTGTCATAGATCTCTGTCTAATGAGCATTCATGGGAATTGCTCATCTGAGCCTGGGAATGTCTGAAAAGGCTGATTCTCACCACTCCGAGAAACATTCAGAGACTTTCGGGGTCAAATTTCTAGTTGAGATGAAATGTTATGTTGCTGTCATATGGTTTTCTGTAGTAGACATATTCTGGCTTTTTGGAATGAGGGGGTCATTTATGATGTTGATTCAAGTTGCCTGAGTTTGTGCAGCACCTGGTGGACCTACACATAGTAGTAGGTGGTCAATATGTTTTTATTTGTTGATGTTCTTTTTTGAGTGGAAAAAAAGAAATTGTTTTGAGATTCATGGCATGTGTAGGAATTCTTGGTGCAATATACTATCTGAAAGCTTTTATGACAGGTTGAAACTATTTAGTTTTGTTCACTAAAGACTTCTGAAAAATGATACCAATGATGTAGACATAAGCGTACATTATATTTGTATAAATTATTACTTTATAGCTTATACACACATTATTTTATATAATCTAACTCTTGCAACCATCCAAAAAAACTGTTGTTATTAGCCCCTTTTTATAGATGAGGAAATCAGGGAAATGAAGAGATTAATCCAAGCAATAGAATCAGGATGGATTTTTTTTTCTTTTTTAATAGGTTTTTATTGAAATGGTTATATTAGCAAATTTCACACATACAGGTATACACTATCGGCATATAGATATATACTGTACAATTATACTTACACCAACCATGTGGACCCAGGAGTTGTGCTGTCCAGAACATTTCAAAGGGTTGATGCGATCCGATTGTCAAGAATCAGCTCACATTCTACTCGCAGGTGTTTTGTGTTCTAGACAAGGTAACACCCCCTACCGTGAGCCCCAAAATTGAGATAATAATCAATTTGCTTTTTGAATATTTGATATGTGTTCTTATCTTCTACTTTTTTGGCTTCACTCTCATTAGGAGACCTTGGCTTTAGTTCAGGAGGAGCCATTCCTTAGCTGGGTGGCTGTAATCAAATCACTTTGCTTGTTTGGTCTTGGTTTTCCAGTCTATGGAATCTGGTAATCAATACCTGTCTGAACAACCTAAGACCCACAGAAGTAGCCAAAGAAATTCTAAAGTAGAAGAGGCATTAGGAATTGTCTAGTCTTCTTCTTCCCTTTCCAGGAAGTTACAAAGTATAGAGCCTTCCTGTGACCAATTTTCTTCTAACTGCTGCCTGCCACCTTTCTATAAAGTTTTCCCCAATTCTTTTGTGTTTCAACAATCCCTGACCTTGACTTCTTAAAGAGATAGAATAGAGCTTGGACTCTCAGTTTGGATTTTTGATAACTGTGTTAGAATCTTTCTTTTTTGCCTATGGGCTTATTTCTGCATTTTTGGATCTACCTCTGAACTCACTCCCTGGCTACGTGGCCTTATTCTTCAGTCAGATCCTTGGCTTTTATTCAATCCCAAGGGTCTGTCTGGATATTTGATTCTAGACTACACCGGTGTGACCTGTT
>NW_012149841.1:5457611-5458997 GCF_000956105.1 Propithecus coquereli | reverse complement strand
GGAACAGGGAGATAAACCCCATCTCTCTCTGCTCCCACATCTGGCAGCCTGCTGAACCCAACAGGATGCTGGAAGGCAAGGGGTTCCAGAGACGCACCTCTAGGGGTGGCCTGGGGCACAGAACAGGTGGAGGGTGCAGATGGATCTGAGGACAATAAAGGGAGCTGTTTGGTAAACTCACTGTTGTTTTTAAAACTTTGTCCCTCATTCTGTGTACTTTTGGCATTTGACACTTTGTCTATCCAAGATTTCTAAACACCCAAGGTGGTGAATAGAAAATCCAAAGAGGGTCCTGTTTCTCTTTTCTTTTTATTAAAAGATTGCATGGTTTCTTGTAGTATGGCTTATTCAAGAGTCTTCTATTTTAAAGACGGATTTATTTGAGAAATTGAGGAAAGAGAAGTATATAGCTATTTTCAAAGTTTTAAACAAATTTCTACCTGTCAGTGGAGCATATTCTCTGTTAACAATGATTTATTAAGCCTACTATAGTGGTTGATTGGAATTAGATTTTATAAAATGCCTTGAGCTTCTTGGAGGAATGTTTCCCCTTGAAGGCAAAGTCCTGTGTATGCAATGAAATAATGACACATGGTGTCTATAATTTCAGAACATATGCTTGTTGTTACAATTATCTATCCTAGATGTTTATATCCTAGAATCATCTCTGGCCAAAATGATATAAAATCATTCATCTGGATAAGTATCAGGAGTAAAACTACAGCCATCAGAGTGAAGCAGCCTTGGCTCTCATGGGCCTCCCCTTCCCCTTTTTTCTCTTCCTCTTCTTCCTCCCTCCCTCTCCACATCTCCTACTCCACTCCCTCTCTCTTCCTCTCATTTCTAGCTGAAAGGTAAACTTTTGGGAATGAAGACATTAATTTATGAATTCAAGCATCCCAGATATGTATACTTTAATATCTTTGAACTATTCTATAAAGTTAATTTTATCTGGAACAAACTCATTTTCAAATTGTTGACTTTGAAGCCTTCATAGTAGTAGATTTCTTCATTTTATTTACAAATGTGTTTTGATTTTGTTGTTGATTTGTTTTCATTTTACTTAGTTTTCTCTCATTTTGTCCTTTTCTCTATGACTGTCCTTCCTTAGTTGGCAGTTTCATGCTGGCTTCTCTCTGCCCCAGTCCTCTGGTTTCTAGTGCAAAACTGGATCTTAACGTGGCATTTTGAGGATATTTTCTCACAGGAATATTGGGAATATTGCAACTGCTATCACCAAGCCAGTGACCATCCAAGTCAAGAAAAGCCTCTGAATCTCTAGGATTTAGAGGACAAAGATAATTGTCTCAACAGTGGGAATTGGGTTGTGCCAATCAAACTGCTACTAGCAGTGTCCCAAAGTGCTGGTTTTTTTTTTTTTTTTTT
>NW_012149841.1:5411854-5457561 GCF_000956105.1 Propithecus coquereli | reverse complement strand
AAGAGATTAATCCAAGCAATAGAATCAGGATGGATTTTTTTTTCTTTTTTAATAGGTTTTTATTGAAATGGTTATATTAGCAAATTTCACACATACAGGTATACACTATCGGCATATAGATATATACTGTACAATTATACTTACACCAACCATGTGGACCCAGGAGTTGTGCTGTCCAGAACATTTCAAAGGGTTGATGCGATCCGATTGTCAAGAATCAGCTCACATTCTACTCGCAGGTGTTTTGTGTTCTAGACAAGGTAACACCCCCTACCGTGAGCCCCAAAATTGAGATAATAATCAATTTGCTTTTTGAATATTTGATATGTGTTCTTATCTTCTACTTTTTTGGCTTCACTCTCATTAGGAGACCTTGGCTTTAGTTCAGGAGGAGCCATTCCTTAGCTGGGTGGCTGTAATCAAATCACTTTGCTTGTTTGGTCTTGGTTTTCCAGTCTATGGAATCTGGTAATCAATACCTGTCTGAACAACCTAAGACCCACAGAAGTAGCCAAAGAAATTCTAAAGTAGAAGAGGCATTAGGAATTGTCTAGTCTTCTTCTTCCCTTTCCAGGAAGTTACAAAGTATAGAGCCTTCCTGTGACCAATTTTCTTCTAACTGCTGCCTGCCACCTTTCTATAAAGTTTTCCCCAATTCTTTTGTGTTTCAACAATCCCTGACCTTGACCTCTTAAAGAGATAGAATAGAGCTTGGACTCTCAGTTTGGATTTTTGATAACTGTGTTAGAATCTTTCTTTTTTGCCTATGGGCTTATTTCTGCATTTTTGGATCTACCTCTGAACTCACTCCCTGGCTACGTGGCCTTATTCTTCAGTCAGATCCTTGGCTTTTATTCAATCCCAAGGGTCTGTCTGGATATTTGATTCTAGACTACACCGGTGTGACCTGTTGTTTTACTACTATTACCTCACTATTCTGGTCCTAATAGACACGCGGGTCATGTAGCCAATTTCTGGTGGCACAGTCATTGTAATATGTATAAACTTTAGACTTTCTACTTAGTTACGAGGGCAAAGACATGTATCTCTCTCCCAAACTGTTCTTCCTATAGCATAGCCTATCTATGTCCCCAGTGGTCCTAAGCATGCAATCAGAACACGTGGAACAGATGCCTTCTCTTCTCAGACTCAAGGATGAGGGAGGTTGTGCAGAGGTGCCACAGGTGGCAGGAGAGGTCCAGTGAAGTGATTGTGGGTAAATTGATTTGTAAACATTCCAGTAAGCATGGCTTTTCTTCTCAAAGTCTATTTTGGAAACTGTTTCCATAAAACAAGAATGTGGCCGTAAAATGTCATCTTGATTCACAGAACAATCTCTAGTCCACTAGCCAAACGACTTGCAACAAACAAGTTGACTAGGTGGCTTAAGAAAGGGTCCAAGTTTGAGTGTAGACACTGGTATTTTTCCATATGCAGAGATCCAAAGGAAGCTCTGTTGGTGACTTTGCAATAAACTTGTGATTTTTCTTGGTGGAAAAAAAGGGCATACCTTCAATAGATATATTCTCAAGAAATGTTAACAATGTGCATACAAATGTAAACTGAAGAAATGTGCACATCCTCCTCAGCCTTAGAGGTCTCTATATTTGCAAGAGCCCAAGAATCTGCTGACTGTCAAGAGGGGTGGACCAAGAGAATTAGATGTGATCCTGGTCATTTAACCTGTCTAGATAGGAACATTCTTGAAATACAGAGACCTGAATTCCAGCACTGATCCTTTAAGAGTGGGGAATTCTATAATTCTTTTGGAACCTCAGTTTCCTCACCTGTAAAATGGTGGGTGAAGGAAGCTGGCACAGGAGAGATTTATGGGTTCTCCTTGCTCTCAATTTTTATAATTCTGTGTGTTTCTTTCTTTCCTTTTTCTGCAAATATAACTCTGTATTCAGAGATCTATTCTGTATCCTCTCACCTCTGATTGACAAGAGTCTCTGCCCCCCTGGGCACCCACTAAGTAAGCAATGGTTGGCCAGATCCACCTGGCATCAGATATTTTCAGATGCGAAAATGTAGCTTCTCTGTTTTCTGAAAAGAGTTATTAAGGTCAGCCATACAGCTTGAGAAGGACTCACTCAGGATGCTACAGATTACATTATAACTCGATTTGCTGAACATTTAAATTAAATTATTTCACTAATTACAGATGCCTGACATTTTGCCTCTAGGTGAACTTTACGAGGTCGAGTTGAGTTCAAGTCGGTCTTTTCTCATCCTTAAGGAAGGATTATTTGTTCTTCAGTCAAGAGGGGCTATCCACATTTGTTTTACCCTCTCTTCTTTCTCCTTCGGTGGCCCCCTCATTGTCTCCAGTGATCTCTCAGAATGAATCAACTCTCACCTCCAGCAGGGTCTCTGCCCCTGCCAACCATATATGGCAGGGACTTGCAGACTCCCCAGGGAGATAAGGTGGCATCATGGTTTCTAGGGCTTTGCTCTTGGTCCTCATAAGCTGCCCACATCTCGCTCCACTTTGAAGGCTTTGCTCTTTCTCCTCCTCTCTGTGCATTGGCTGTACCTGCCCATCCCTCACTGCTTCTGCAGAGCCTCCTCCAAGCCATCAAACAATCTCTCTTTCTCTCTCTCTCTCTCTCTCTCTCTCTCTCTCGCTGACACACTGCTTACAACCACACAGAGATTGCAAACACTTTTCCTCTGATGTAAACATCATCATTGTCAGTTTCTGCACAGAGAGTGTTATTTCT
The DNA here is from genome assembly GCF_000956105.1 of Propithecus coquereli. Lineage (NCBI taxonomy): Eukaryota > Metazoa > Chordata > Mammalia > Primates > Indriidae > Propithecus > Propithecus coquereli. Next base: position 5,454,838 of record NW_012149841.1, on the reverse strand, counting down.
CCTTTGGAAAAGAAAAAGCTAGTTTCAGAAAGATGTGCACTCTCAGGGCACAGTGCTAGTGCTTGTCCCTTGGCACATTCCGATAACAAGATCAAAGCACATTGGTATAGACTGAATGTTTTTGTTCCCCCAAAATTCACATCATCACTTTAAGAAGTGATTAAGTCATAGGAGTGGAGCCCTTATGAATGGGATAAGGGCCCTTATAAGAGAGTCTCGGAAAGCTCCCATGCTCCTTTCACCATGTGAAGACACAGTGAGAAGATGCTGGTTATGAACCAGGAATTGGGCCCTTTCTTGACACCGAATCTGCCTGTGTCTTCATCTTGGACTTGCCAACTTCTGGAACTGTGAGAAATAAATTTCTGTTGCTTATAAGCCACCCAATTTATGGTACTCTGTTACAGTAGCCTGACCAGAATTAAACACCCATCGAAGTCATTCTTTCTGTCAGTCATGACAAGAAACAGAGGGCCCACTTGAAGGAGTGACTCGAGAGTGATTAATATTTAGCCTATTTACGGAGGCGTGGGCAGTGTTAAGGACACCAACAAAGGGAAAGTGACACTGAGGGAACAGCAGTGGGGAGCCAGGGCCAAAAGACGGTAACGGTACTGCAGCTCCACAAGCGCTGAAGCATGGACGGGCGCCTGACAGGCCCTCCGGCTGCAGAGAGAGCCACACCCCGACTGTGGCCCACCTGGGAGGGAACAGGGAGATAAACCCCATCTGTCTCTGCTCCCACATCTGGCAGCCTGCTGAACCCAACAGGATGCTGGAAGGCAAGGGGTTCCAGAGACGCGCCTCTAGGGGTGGCCTGGGGCACAGAACAGGTGGAGGGTGCAGATGGATCTGAGGACAATAAAGGAAGCTGTTTGGTAAACTCACTGTTGTTTTTAAAACTTTGTCCCTCATTCTGTGTACTTTTGGCATTTGACACTTTGTCTATCCAAGATTTCTAAACACCCAAGGTGGTGAATAGAAAATCCAAAGAGGGTCCTGTTTCTCTTTTCTTTTTATTAAAAGATTGCATGGTTTCTTGTAGTATGGCTTATTCAAGAGTCTTCTATTTTAAAGATGGATTTATTTGAGAAATTGAGGAAAGAGAAGTATATAGCTATTTTCAAAGTTTTAAACAAATTTCTACCTGTCAGTGGAGCATATTCTCTGTTAACAATGATTTATTAAGCCTACTATAGTGGTTGATTGGAATTAGATTTTATAAAATGCCTTGAGCTTCTTGGAGGAATGTTTCCCCTTGAAGGCAAAGTCCTGTGTATGCAATGAAATAATGACACATGGTGTCTATAATTTCAGAACATATGCTTGTTGTTACAATTATCTATCCTAGATGTTTATATCCTAGAATCATCTCTGGCCAAAATGATATAAAATCATTCATCTGGATAAGTATCAGGAGTAAAACTACAGCCATCAGAGTGAAGCAGCCTTGGCTCTCGTGGGCCTCCCCTTCCCCTTTTTTCTCTTCCTCTTCTTCCTCCCTCCCTCTCCACATCTCCTACCCCACTCCCTCTCTCTTCCTCTCATTTCTAGCTGAAAGGTAAACTTTTGGGAATGAAGACATTAATTTATGAATTCTACATCCCAGATATGTATACTTTAATATCTTTGAACTATTCTATAAAGTTAATTTTATCTGGAACAAACTCATTTTCAAATTGTTGACTTTGAAGCCTTCATAGTAGTAGATTTCTTCATTTTATTTACAAATGTGTTTTGATTTTGTTGTTGATTTGTTTTCATTTTACTTAGTTTTCTCTCATTTTGTCCTTTTCTCTATGACTGTCCTTCCTTAGTTGGCAGTTTCATGCTGGCTTCTCTCTGCCCCAGTCCTCTGGTTTCTAGTGCAAAACTGGATCTTAACGTGACATTTTGAGGATATTTTCTCACAGGAATATTGGGAATATTGCAACTGCTATCACCAAGCCAGTGACCATCCAAGTCAAGAAAAGCCTCTGAATCTCTAGGATTTAGAGGACAAAGATAATTGTCTCAACAGTGGGAATTGGGTTGTGCCAATCAAACTGCTACTAGCAGTGTCCCAAAGTGCTGGTTTTTTTTTTTTTTTTTTATTTCAGCAAATTATGGGTGTACATATGTTTAGGTTAAGTGTGTTGCCCTTGGTTCCCCCCCTCCACCAAAGTCCGTGTTTCAAAGTGCTGGTTTTAACATGTCCTGATCAGCATGTAAAAACAGTTCTCAATTTCAAAATTAACATGAACAAAGGCATTTCAATGAAAGTTGTTTTACTTTAAGAATATATTGAAGTAATAAGTTTAAGGATGTCTCAAAGTACTTAGATGGTTTATTAGTAACTGGAGAAAGCTGCTATTGTATGTTCATTCTTTTTTTTCCTCCAAAGAAAGTACTACAATTGCCAGTTACTAAAACATATTGCATTTCTTTCAGAAATTTTGGGAAGATCTTAAACTCTATGGGCTTACCAAAGTCTATACTTATAAATTCATTGCTTTGCTTTCTCAACTATAGGAGTTTGATATAGGAGGTCTCTTCTAACAGGAACTTTGGTAGTTTTTATTTCTGTGATATATATGAGTCAGTGAAATAGTTTCAAGTTGTGATACTAAGAATATATGGCAATATATACAGCCGCTGAATCTTTTGGAGGGAAGTAATAGATATTTTTATTCCCCAGTTATAAAACATCCCAGCTGTTTGATCATTGACTGTTATTCTATTTTCAAAACGCTTTCTAGTTCAACAGTAGACTATATCCCAGTAGTTACTTCTGAGTAATGACTGCATTGCTTGTCTCAAGGAGCTGTAAACCACAATCCCTACGGGCCTCTGAGCTAAGAACTTGTCAGACTCAGATATGGTGGGGTGTTTGGGTGAGAGATAAGGACAGTAAGAAATGAGAGCCGACACTTTAACTGCACAGTGGCAAAGGGTGTGGGATCTGGAATTTCATACTTCATTGAGCTACTGGCATAAAATCCTTTCCCAGCTAATTCTTTGTGTTTTTGATCAATAGATTTCATTGCTACTCCCTGCCTCCTGCCACTCCCTTCACATTATCTATTAGATTCCTAGTTTCCCTATTTAGGTATAAATTGAAACATGATGTTTCTATTGCTTTGGTTACAATTGCGGCTATTGAAACGCATTCCATAAATTTCATTTCCCTGTATCTTCTTTTATATTGTATCTGAAGGTCTGTTTATATCTGTACTCTTCTTGTTTGACAAGGTGGAGCGTCTTCTCCCAGTATCTTACCAGATGCTATCTGTTAGGCTCCCGAACCAGCATGCTTTGCTTTTAAAAGCATTACAGATGCACTTGCGGGAACGTAAACAAGAGCCCACGGTTTCCGAAGAGTGCTGACATAAACACTGTCAGCTGAGACTGCACAGGACCCTTTGTATCTGAATCTGAACTCCCAAACTTCAGTGGCTTTTTACTCCTCATCTTGGACCCTGGGCTGCTCCATGGATCCACTTTCTTCTTGAATTTTCTGTTTAGAGCAATGTCATCTCCAGTGTGACATCCCAGTGTGCTGCTGTGGATCAGAATGGGTACTCCTGTCTTCCCTGACACACAGGCACGCAGTGCCTTTGTCTTGGTCTCAGTGGCCCCAGACTTCCTAAGACAGGGCAGCTCAGCCCTGTCATCCAGCCCAGTTTGGGCAATTCTTCCTTGTTCCCAGTTTTCTGTTTACCTTTGATTCTGTCATTCCAAGATGTGGGGAACTTTGTGCTGGATCTCTTTTGTATTTCCTTGAAAGCATCTCTTTTAACATTTTGCTCTGTTCAGATTTCATAACCAAGTGGACACTTCCATGCATATCCTCTGCTTCATATCCATATCATTCATTGATTCACAGTTCTATATTTTATTGATCTACTGGCATAAAATCATTTTCAACTAATTTTTTGTGTTCTATTGATCTTTGTCATCACTGATAGCCCATTAGCCAGCAGTTGTTTATTATAATCATTTGTATCTTATGTATTGATTAAACATTTGTATTTCCTAATATTATTAATTCGTTTGGTATTTCTATGTGTTTGCCCTCTGACTTTGTCTATGGATCCAAGATGTTGCATCTAGGACAAGAATAACTCAATTCTTTCTTAAATCCTACCTCGTCTACATCACAGAATTTCTGGCAAACCATCTCTGGGAGGTGAGTCAGGCAAGTCACTCATATCTGAAAAATATTTTTCTGTGAGGGGTGGATGTGACACATATGTTCTTTGAGATTTAAGCTGGTCACCTAATTGGAGCCAGAGCAAACGCCAGGGGTTGTATCCTGGGGATGTGCCAAGGCAAATGCTAGGACTGCAAGTCCACCCCAAGTGATGGGATAAGGAGGAAGAGGAGCCTAGAACATCCCTGTTTGCTAACATACTGCTTGGGAAGGTCTTCTCTGACTTCGTCTGCCAGGCCACCTGCTAGATACTCTCAGAGCACCGTGTAACTGACTCCTCTGTCTAATGTTTCCCCCAAACATTCCTGCTCTCTTGCTTCAGGCCTTATTCCTCCCTAAGGAAGTCAAGTGAGTTCCCTGTTTAAGGAGAGACAGTGATTGCACATGTTCCTTGACTGGGTGGAGATAATTTATCAAAAATCCTAAGCAAGTGGAATCCACTCTCCTTTTGCTCTCTTCTCAAGAAGTGCATGACTGTGGTCCTCATTAAGCCTGTGTTCTCTGTAGGCTCAGTGTTTTTCTCCAGTGTGCTGGCCCAAGGTCTAACTTGGGGACAAGGAGTATTAGGAGTTTCATTGTTGCCACAATTCTAAGCCACATTATCCAAAACATCCCTTCCCACTAATAAAGATGATATTTTGATCTTCATCTACCTGACTTCTTTTCCTTCCTCTCTTAATTAGTTCCGAACTTGGGCAAGAAATAGTAGTCTCATTTCCTGTGGTATGTCAAACCGCAGTATCTCCTACACATAGAAAAGATCCATGAAAAATCAATGTAGACACATCCTACAGTTGGAAAATTTTGGATCCAAAGAGGGAAATATGAGAGTCAAGGCTGGAAATAGGAGAATAAAGCTCTGAAACCGAGGGATTTTTACCTGGAGTCGGAGAGTCAGTGAGCTTCCTAAAATGGTGTACAAAATATTCTGTGTACAGGAAGCAGAGGTTTCATCAGATCTCAAAAGAAGTCATTGAATCTCTAGTTTAAGGAGACATACATAGACCTTGAGTTTGTCTCCTGACAACTGGAAATTTGGTTCCACCTTCTCATCTTTCCCCTTCCCTGATGTGGCCTTGCTGCTCCCCTCATCATACCCTTCAAGCCTGCTTGAGCCTCTGTCCTTCCCCCTGGGAAGCCTGCTTTGCTTCTCTCAACCTGCAGGGATATCACCCTCCTGTGGCCCCCTGGTCCCTTGTATCTCCTGTTCTCGTCAAGTGAAGTGTGAACTCCTGAGAGCAGGGGCAAGATTGCTTAATAGTTGCTCTGTGTCACTCAAACCACCTAGCATGTAACCATCATTTCTGTATCACACTCACACTTGCATGGTGATTTAGTTTCCATATTTACTCCCTGGCTTGCCCTAATATGAGTCCTGTGAGGGATTCATTAGACACATTTTTTTCCAAGGAAGAGAGAATCTCAGAGAGATAAAGTTATTTTTTTCAAAATCAAAGAATTAGGAAACAGCAGAGACAGGATTCAAACTTAGGCCTTCTTATTCCTTGATTCATGGCTTCTTCTACCCCATAACGCAGCTTCCCTTAGAAAGTATTGACCAAAACTTGCTACATTAGCTTTCTTCTTCACAGGAGAAATGTCTTTGTTTAGACAGAAATCTGGAAGGACAAGTCTAATTTTGGAACTTCCGGGTTAAGGAGGAAGGAAAGAGCTGAAACCAAGAGAAAACTTGACATTGATGGGAATTTGGGGTTGTGTATGGTCCCCCCAAAGGGAGACTATCTTTTGTACTAGGTAGGAAACCATTAGACATAAGTATGACTATTGAAAAATCCTCTAAGGAAGGTTTAGCAAAAGGATTTTTGAAGAACATGAAGGTTTTAATTTTTCTGTCTTAAGTTTATCATCTGTCTTGTACGTGATCTCCTCCTACTCCCAGCCCAGCTGTTTAAGAAAGTTTCACTACACCCAAATTCCTCAATGTTGAGGAAATCGGGGAAAAGCAGTAATGTTCCATTTGAGTCAGTGGGTAGGAGAGAAGAGAACATGGAGTGGGAAAAGCAAGAGGTATTTGAGAGCCCTGTGCGAAGTTCAGAAGGACAAGGAAATGAAAGCAAGAGATGACATGGGAATGTTAGCTCCTGAGAATTCACGGGTGCCTTGGGAAGGACGTTGAACCTTCCCAGGATGAAGACTAGAGATTAAAGCCAATTTTATTTAGATCCTTTAGACATCTGGGTGCCAATAGATTGACAGTAGCCCTCCCTGCATTTTCTGAATGAAGAGCAGTAGGTGGATGATAAAAGGAGTGTGGCGTTTTAGGAAATAAATTGAATCCCTCAGTTTCCCAAAGGCCTTCTGTATTTTGGGGGAGGAAGAGTGTTAGACAGCTGAAAGCTATCCTGATGATGACAGTTGAATCATCTGCTGCAGAGCAAACTCAATGGCATTTAAAATGCACGGGATTTATCTCCAGAGCAGGCCTATGGAAGCACCGTGTGCCTCTTAGCAACTGCCTAGAAGCAAAGGCTTCTAGGTTTCCATCTCCTGTTAAGACATTTTCCCATGTTTAAAAGCTAGGTGACAATGTGCATGTTGTAATCTCTGAAACGAAACCCAATTATCTTCTCATTTGGCTGTTCATCATCGGAATGGCATAAATGGAAAGATGGGAGGCAGTGAGTAGGTGGAGTAGATGAGAGCCAAAATGACATTTCGGAGCCCAGTGATGGCCAGCAGAGCCCACAGAGCTTCAGCTCTGCGCGTGGCACCATATCCATCTCAGGGAAACAGGAACCTTGAGTGTAAATCCTGCAGCAACTCGCAAGGGCCCAGGTAAGCAAAGAACTGCAGATTCATTAATTGCAGTGGGAATGATTCTTGGTGCCTCTCTGTCTCCTCCTTCTCAAAAGCTGAAGTGTGGGTCTTGCTGATTCACAGTGCAAAGCATCAAGCACATACGAGGGACAGTGTGTAGATCTAAGTCAAGGACTGAAACACCATCTTCCCTCAGTAAATGATGCAACCAGACCAGCGAGTTCTCATTTCCTTTGAGATTAATGATGCTGCTGGTTCCACCGTGGCCATCTCTGCTGCCATCACTACCCCTACAGCTAGTTACCACTCGCCGTGGATGGCGGGCTAGGCACTGTGTCTAAGGGCTTTCAATTGCCGTCTCACTTAACCTCCATCAAAACCCTGTGAGATGAGCACGGTCATGACATCAATTTTATACATGACAAAACTGAAAGTCAGAAATTTAAGTTATTCATTTCCCATCTGAATGGATTGTTCAGAAAAATAAAGGAAAATTAGTACACAGTTTGAGAGGGAGTGTTGTATTGTGGCTAAGAATAAGGGCTTTATTAACAGACAAATCTGAGTTTGAAGCCCGGCTCTGTAATCTGCTGGTTGTGTGAACTTGGGCAAGTCACCTGACTTCTCTGAGGCTCCAGTTTCTCCATCTGTAAAATGAGGATGATAATAATGCTTATTCCAGTTCTACCACATTGCAAGTGATCAAGAAATGCTATCCAGTTTTAGTATTATTATTATTAAATATTGTTTTTTTTCTCTGCTTAAGAATCAAAAAGACTTAACATATGACTCCCTACAGGGTAAGAGAGTCTTTAAGATAATGATCCCTTTAAAGATTCTCTAACATTTGAGCAGGAAGGAGCTCTGGAAGGGCATTCGCTTTCCTGGGGGCAGTGGCAGTAAATGACCAAATGGCCTGGCCTCGGTCCCACTCAGTCTCACTATTTTAATCTCTGTTTTTATGACAAGTGCTGTTACGCTGTAGCACAGCTGAGACTCAGTGGAGTTTACAAAAGGAACATTGATAATTACTATATCAGGTATTTATAGCCACATAACAAAATACCCCAAATTTAGGGCTTAAATATAAATTATTTATTGCCACTTAGGATTTTGTAGTTCTTCTGCTGGTGTCTCCTAAGCCCACCCCTATGACTCCAGATGATAAATAGAATGGCTGGATAGTCCAAGATTTTATCGGTTTGCCTTATTGAATAATTTTATGAATTTATATTCCCAAGAATTATGTAAAAGAGCAAGGCACCCCTTTCCTTCCACCTTTCGTGTGATTTTATTTAAAAACCCAAGTTGTGTTTTGTTTAGTTTTGTTTTCCCAAGACAAGAAGCAAAGAGAGCTAAAAGTTAAGTATTTCCAATCCAAGGAAAGAGCAAAGCTCTAAACTAAAGAGCTGAATTGCCTGACAGTCTGAGGGAACCCTGATGAGAATGTCCCAGCCCAGGACTTTCTGGAGACAGGAGGGGAGAGGAAGGAAAGTCAGACAAGTGGGAGAAGGGAAAGTCCAGTCCCCTGTGCTGTCCAGCAGAGCAGCTGTTCGCTGCAGCTCAGTCCCCAAGAGGGGGGTCTCCCTGCCAGGCTCTGCTGGCACCACCACTACTGGAGGACCCCACTCCAGAAGCCAGAGCATGTTCCAAAGGCAACCCAAACCCCTCCGTTGTCCAGGTAAGATTATAAGCTCCCAGCATAGCCTGGTCTCCAGTGGGAAGCTCTCATTTCTGCTCAGATCCGACCAGGGCTTCAGACTTTGGGATTGATACAAGTCGGCAAGGAAAAAGTCCCTATTTGTCCTTAAAGAAGCTGAACAGAAATATTCCAGGGACCCACCATGGACACAGTTTTTCTATCAAGTCCAAATTCTAAACTCCCTCTCATTGATTCATCGCTTTCTCCAATAACTTTCCTCTAGGGACACTTAAAATTATTCAACAGAAAATAGTTAAAGGTCTTCTGCCGTTTGGCAGCTGCTTCCAAATAGTACTAGAAAAGGGCATTTTATTTCTTTGTTATGTTCCAAGCATCGTGATTAATGTGAACTAACTCCAGGGATTATTACATGAAGGCCTTCCAGGGCTTTGCCTGGGATCTTAATTCTAGGGGAATGCACACACGGGTGTGGTGGGGTCTGGAGATTTTTGGGGGTGGAAATTGCAGAGCATCCACTGTTTTCTCTTTTAGACCAGGGGCAACGTCAGTGGAAGCAGCCAACCGGTTCAAACCTTCCCCTTCCGCAGAGGGCCTTTTAAAATTCTGAATATCGAATTGAATCCTTGTTATAATAATCTCTCACTTCTTCACACTTGAATGCAAAAGTTTTATGGCTTTTCATTTGTATTACTCATCCACGTCGGAGCAGGAGGTGCCCTTAGAAATATATCTTCTAGTTCAAATTCCTCATTTGGAAAAATTGCAGCCCAGAGAGGAGACATGAGTTGCCTAAATTTACATACGTCTTGTTGGTACCAGGCCCTGGACCAGAGTCTGGGCCTTCTGACTCTTGGTGAGAAATATTTCCTCTGCTTCTTTTTAAAAGCTCTTTGAATCGAATACAATTTTGAGCCTACTCCTAAGTAGTCGATAGGCACCTATCACAGCGTTAAATATTTCACTGTCGTCACATCAAATCCTCATGATAATTCTATCAGTACCATTAACCTCATTTTATAGATAAGAAAAATTGGTTTTGGAGATGTTTTTAAGTTGCCTGATATAATGTATTATTTTTCTATGGCTGCCATAAAAAATCCCCACAAACTTAGTGCTTAACAACATATTTATTATCTTATGGTTTTGTAGCTTGTAAGCCCAAAGTGGATCTGATGGGGCTAAAGTCAAGGTGTTGGCTGCACCGCGTGCCCTTTCTGGGGGTGCGCTGGAGTAATCTGTTTTCTCACCTTTTCTAGCTTCTACAGGCTGCCCAAATTCCTTGGCTTGGGACCCCTTCTTCCATCTTCAAAGTCTGCAACCGCCAGCTGAACCCTCACCTCGCATCTCTCTGGCCCTTTGTCCATGATCTTAACTCCCTCTTCCTGCAGCCAGGAAAGGTTCTTTGCTTTTAAGAACTCGCATGATTAGATTGGGCTCACCCAGAGAATCTAGGGTCATCTCCCCATCCTCAAGGTTTGTAATCTTAATTACAGTTGCAAATTTCCTTTTGCCATGTGAGGTAACATACCGCAGGTTTGAATGTGAACATATTTGAGAGGGTCATTATTCTCCCTGCTGTAGTCTACCCTCAGGTTCCCAAAGATCCAGATCTGTCACACATGCAAAATATATCCTTCCTGTCCTGAAGTCTCAATGCATAACATGGAAGAAGCTTGTAGATCAATGAAATATAGACCTGTTAACCACTGGCCAACTGCACATGCTAACATGTTGCCTTAACTTGTAGTGTGTGATTCTCTTACCGATCTGCACGAGCTCTTCAAATGGCAGAAAGTCAGACTGTAAGCTCCATGAAGGCAGGAAAAGTGTCTATTTTATTAATCATTCTACCCCAGTGCCTATTACTTGGTAAGTGCTCCAATAGTTGTCAAGTGAATAAACGTTGAAAAGATCAAGCATCTGTGTAAACCAATGGCATAAACATTGTATAGAGGCACACGAAATCATTGCAAAAATGTATTTTTCCTGTTCCAAAACAGGAGTTTAAGGACTCATTGTATTCTTCTCAATGTTTTTCAGAAGTGCTTGAAATGGGTTACAAACTTCACCAGAGCCCAGGCTGCTTCCAGGTAAATTTATCAAACTGCTCACGCCCCATCTGGGTTTTAATTACTAGTAAATGTCTTTTCAGGCCTTGTGATTCCTGCCAAGATTGGCTCCCGGCCCAAGGATTCTGTTTTAGGTTTAAATATAACCACTAAACTTATAGATTGACAAATTTGTTATTCTCAACATATTTCGGTGTATTCTTGGTGTAAGCATCCTGATTATTTTTCTAGATAGAATGCTCTTCTGCAGTTTTTTTCCAACATTCCCCTCCATAATGACTGAGCCAATGGAACCTAAGAGAAAACAGTAGTATCATTTTCCCAATAAGAGTATTTAACAAATAGTTTCCTTTAGATTAGTAGCCAGAGTTGGGAGTGGGAATAGGGATTAACTGTAAATAAGTACAAGGGACTTTATAGTTATGAAATGTTCCAAAACTGGATTTTGGCGATGGTTGCACAACCAAGTAATTTCTCTACAAATTATTGAATTGTACCCTTACGCAGGTGAATTTTAAAGGAATATAAATTGTACCTCAATATGGGTGTTAAAAATAATTTGTCTATCATCTACTCAGAAGCACTGTCCACATACTTTGGGTTTAACATAATTACTTTTTACAAAGGCATTCTCTAAATTCATCCCTTCCTACTCTAAGCTTCTTCAACTGTATTTTGGCCTATTAATAAGCACAGCTGAGCATGTTCACACTTAGTTGCTCCAGAAATAAGCAGAACATGCTTGTTTGCCCTCTTCTTCCCAAACAATCTAAGCACAAACAGATATTTATTCTTAATATTTACAGAATTCTGATATTTGGTTTAATTTATCTGAGTAATTATCTCAACATGATTCAAAGTGTACATTTTTTATGTCCTACAATTCGTTTGGAAGTAGTAAGTCAATCCCTAATCCATCAGTGTAGCATTGAAGAGACAAGTTGGTTTCCCACCACAAATAAAGCTAAATATGCTGATAAATATACAGAGGCTAGGAAAACAAAGTGAGAAAACTAAACACTTCTCAGCTTTTTAGCATTTGTGGACTTGAACATCAATCACGTAAGTGCATTTCTGGACAAATATATACAACACCAAATATAGATACATGTACACTGTTGCAAAATAAAGATTCGGTAATCTTTGTTACTGGGTTTAAAATAATGAAACTTCATTTTGAAATTATATAAATAACTCATGTGAAGAGAGGGCTCATGGAGGGTTTTGCGTTCCTTAGACAAAGACTTGGACGAGCCATCTTATCCTAGAGCATAAGGCACAATGTTAGAGTCTCAGGCTTGGTTCCAGTTTGAACCAAAGAGGCAAGCTGTGACCTTTGGGTTCTTCCTTTTTCCTTGTTCCCTCGTCCAGTGTTTCTGTCCCACTGTTTGGCTGGCAGTGGTTGTAAAAGTGTAGATTCCGCATGTACTGAGTCAGAATCTCCAAGGTAGGGTTCCAAGAATCTGCATTTTTCATGAGAGCTTCAGGTGATTCTAATGCACGTTGATACCTTTTGTATTCGATCTGAGGATCTTGCCAATATTTGGAAGATTCAGCATACACTGTTTAGATTCATTAACATTTCAAAAAAAATATAGATCACCTGGAGATCTTGTGAAGATGTAGATTCTGGTTTCCTAGTTCTGGGGTGGAGCTTGTGTTTCTCCATTCCAGCAAGTTCCAGTGAAGCTAGTGGTGCACTTTGGTTAATTGAGGCCACACAGTGTATTCATGCCGTGCTACAGGATCACAACGCCTCCTAAAGGGCAGAGCATAGTGGCTACACCAAAGATTATCCTGTGCAAATACCCTTTCCAGCACGTGTGCCTCTGGGAACCTGGGCTAGATGTAGGGGTCTACTGAGACATCCTTTCTTGTGCTGTGGAGAGTGGAGCCAGGGCAGTGCTGAAAGTCACTGTGGAGAGGACAGTAGAGGGAGAAGCTGAGAACAGAGCCATGTAGGAAGTCCATCTGATCATAAATATAAGGGGCAGAGAAACGAAGAATATTAACAATGGAAATAGAAACTGAAGGTGCCAAACAATGTCAATATGTCTAAAAAGGAAGACAGGAGGCTGAACCTGGAGGTTCCCTGCAGGCTGAGGGGTAGCTGAGGGGATGTATATAAATGCCTACGATGTCACCATGGGTGAAAAGAAAGCCATTCTGGATTCAAAACGTTCAGTTCAGTCCTGGATACATAATGTTTATACTTTTATGACATCATACATTAATTTTTTTAAAAAGTCATCTATCCTGATTATGTGAAACAGTAGTTCCCAAACTAAAATATGCTTAAGAATCACCTGGGCAACTTGTTAGAACTAGATTCCTGGACTCCACCTCTGAGATTCTGACTCTAGTAGGTTTGAGGTGGCACCCAGGAATCTGCATGTTCAAATGTTAAAAAAATGTGATTTTCTTATACATATACATAGTTCCAAGTTGTCTTTGTTAAAAGATGTGTGCCCACTAATTAAACAATTACATCACTATAAGCTAATTTGAGAAATACTTTTTCCAGCCATTTGAGTCACACAACAAACAATTTTGGGCCCAAACTGACAGGAGTTTTTTTGGCCACAAAATCTAGTCCTGGGCTTTACTTATATCTGTAACAAGACCTCCATAATTTAAGGGAGTTGGTCACACAGCCCTTATTCTTTGAAATAAAGTGTACACTACTTAATTCTGGAAACTTAAATAAATCATCCTTACCCAGGTGAGATTTTGTACTTTTTGGCCAAGACATTAACATCTTCTAATGTAATCCAAAAGGTCTTCTCATATGACCCAATTCTAATTATTTTCTTCTTTTTTCTTAGTTGTCAGGGCCGAATATTTTCTGGATACTAAAATTTTTAATATTTTTGATTAGATTTTGATGATCTTTCATCACATTATCTGACTAGCAATCCCAAGTTTCAAGGTCATTGCCCTTTGGCATTGGATACCAATCAGGAAAGAGATAGAAACCAGATACATGGAAATGTGAATATCAGCTCTATTACTCGGGAGGATGGATTGGTGTACCCAGCCTGTGGCTGGTATCATGCTTCCTTCAAATTACCTTCCCTATAGCATTCCCAGTGAAGATCTTGGACAGCCTATTAGAGGGAGACACTGAAAAGGAGATGCCTGCTCAACTAACTGGTGGTAAATTAGGGTAGGATTTCAGAGCCTGAAGAGCAGGAGAGACAGCAAGACCACAAACAGGTACCATTTGTTAATAAATACAAACTCCCTCCAGGCAGGGAAAATGACACTCATCAAAGAGATAAATACTCCTCCAGAAAGGCCAAGAATTTTACTCCAAATAGGAATCCCATTAATAGGAATAACAGGACAGGGTATTAGGAATCCCTCTAAAAGGTCTGATTAGTACATAGGAAAAGTAGTTGTTAAATTTCTTTGAAAATTAGAAAGTCCCACCCAACTGCAAGTTATACTGATTATTGTGTCTAAGGGACTCTGAATGTTGGAATTGTGTCAGGAGAGTTATTCAGGTTTAATTACTTACCAGCAAGAGATATTTACTGTTCCCTATGCTTGAGTGACAATTTTAACATACTGACATAAACAAAATAGGTCAAGAGAGAGAAATACATTCAATGAAATGGGGAAGTCTATTTAATGCAATATCAATAAATACAAGGTGTTTGGATTATCCACAACCTTTCTGTTCTAATAGTGTGACTAATTGAGAGTTGACTGTAGAAATTTTTATTTAGCTAGGATTTTAAATCTCAAGACTTGCCATAAATTGGTGAAAAGGCTGGTACTCACTCCTTGTCTGTCCCACCATTAACAGTATAAGGTTGATGGGTGTCTTAGTCAGTTTGGGCTGCTATAACAAAAAATACCATAGTCTGGGTGGTTTAAACAATTAAAATTTATTTCTTACCATTCCAGAGGCTGGGAAGTCCAAGATCAAGGTGGTGGCAGATTTGGTGTCTGGTGAGGGCTCTCTTCCTGATCTACAGAAGGCCGTCTTCTTGGTGTTTCCTCACAAGGCAGGAAGGGAGGGACCATTTCTTTCATGTCTCTTCTTACCAGAGTGCTAATTCTAGTCACAGGGCTCCACCTTCACAACAGAATCACCTCCCAAAGGCCTCACCTCCAAATTCTATCACATTGGAGATTAGGGTTTCAGCATATTAATTTTGGAAGCACACAAACATTCAGTCCATAGCAATGAGCCTTTAGATAATTGAGTGGAGTAGTTTTAAGATTCTAGTCTTTTGCAAAATGTCTGTATTTTAACTCTGTGATTAAGTCTATGCTTAGCCCCTGACTTAGCCTTCTCTCCTTGAAGGGAAAGATGGCGAGTTCACTTATCACTCTGTCTTGTGGCACAGCTAACTGTATCCCCTACCCTGGAGACTGGGAGACCTTGTAGAATAGAAATACCACTACTTCCCTGTAACCCCTCGTCCAAGCCACCATATCCTTTTCCTTGGCGATCACAATAGCCTTCTAGCTGGTCTCCCTAGTTATGCTCAGGCTCCTTGAAGTCTATTTTCCAGAAGCCAGGATAATTATTTTAGAATGTAAATCAGAATATGTCACTGGCCTACTGAAAACCCTCCAAATCTTTCTCTCTCCAAATTTCAAAATCCTGACTTAATGCAGAATCCTGATTTAAGCCTTACATGATTCCTCCCCCAGCTACCTCTCCACTGTCATCTCCTGCTAGTCTCTGTTCACTTTTTCCAGCCTTGCCCACCTCATTTGCTGTTTCTAGAACATGACGACCATGGTTTGTACTAACCGTTCTCTCTTGCCCTAAATAGCTTAATCCGTCACAGCATCTAGGTCTTTGTTCAAATGCCTCTTTATCAGAAAGACCCACCTGCTATGAACTGAATTGTGTCCCCCACATAATATGTTGAAGCTCTACTTCCCTGCACTTCAGAATGTGACTGTATTTGGACATAGGATCTTTAAAGAGGTAATTAAATGAAAATAAGGCTGCAATATATGTATCAAAACATCTACACTGTAACACATAAATATGTACAATTTCTATGGGTCAATTAAAACCAAAACAAAACAAAAAAAATGAGGCTGTTAGGGTGGCCCTAATATGATATGACTGATGTCTTTATAAGAAGGGGAAATTTGGACATGCAAAGAGACACAAGGGATGCTATATACAGAAAAAAGGCCATGTGTGGATGTGGTAAGAAGCTGGTTATCTACAAGCCAAAGAGAGAGGCCTTAGAAGAGACCTTTGATGTTGTACTTCCAGCCTCCAGGACTGTCAGAAAATAAATTTCTGCTGTTTAAGTCACTCAGTCTGTGGGATTTTGTGATAGCAGTCCTAGCAGACTAATACATCCACCCTGATCACTCAATAGTGTGCCTCTATTCCCTTAACCTAACTTTATTTCCATTTGTAGTATTCATTGTGTGACATTATATTATATATTTATTTTTCTTTTCACTTGTTTTCTCTCTCACCTACTTATACGTAAGCTCCATAAAGACAGGGACTTTGCCACGCTTGCTGTTATAATGCTCAGGACAGTACCCGGCACACAGCAGGTGCTCAATCGATATTCATTAATGAATATCGATGAATGGACTTGGCTGTTAAGATTTTTTGCCTCCCTGGTCTTTCTCGACCTGTCTGTATTTCATCTATGTGGAGCCTTTTATCATTCTTGCAGCCCTTTCTGACTTTTCTCACACCTTCTACCCCCAGGTCTTCCCTAAGGGCACTGACACTCAACTCACCTGCTTGACCCCTGGTCACTCATTGGCTCTTGACTGCTCTGGGAGGCTGCTTTGTCTTGTGTTTACAATTTTTCTCCAGCAAAGGAAAGTTTGCCAAAAAGGAGTTTTGCACTTGGTTTTAAGTGCTATGCATCTCTACTCATGGCTAATGTATATCTTCTCAACATTTGCCTGGCACTTGAGTTGCCCAGTCAGCCTTATCCTTATCCTGCTGAGTGAGGCTGATGCAACGATTCTCAGACAAATCTAGCTAATATTTGTCCAACCTAGAAGACACAAAGCACCAAAAAAAGCACTCATCAATAACTTTGCCTCACCTTGCTGAAAACTTGCAATTTGATGCTCTAAACACCATGTTCAGTCTAATAGCCAAGTGGTGATGCCACACACTTGCCAGATTAAGGCAATGTGGATGATTAGCTTGATACTTATAATGAAAGCTTGGGCAGGGGCCAAGACTGTGCAAATGCCTGCTTTTATGCCTCATCTTCCACTGTTCTCCGTGAAACTTTTGTTTTACTCCCAACAGTATGTGTCCTGCTTCCTAGGCATATCCTTGACTTTCCTGCCTTCCAATCTCTGATTCCTTTCTCCCTGGTTATGAAATGAGGAACTGAGTGAATATAGGTATTACCTTTGCTTTGATTATGAATTGTATCATCCCTCTCCTCATTTCCATTTAAAAGATACTACCTATCCACCAAGGCCATTCTAAGTTAGTAGCAAAAAGTAGCTAACAGTTAAAGAGTAGTTACTATGTGTCAGGAGCTATTGCTAGTTTTTAACATGGAATAACTTATTTGATGCCCATAAAGATGCTATGAGATAGGTATGAACATTATCTCTATTTTTATAGATAAGGGAACAGAACCAGAGATGTCACCTCCACTTCTACAAGAAACCTCTCCTGGTCTATAAGATGCGATTCCTTCCTTCACTGAGTTTCAACAGCATGTGTGCCTTCCCTCATGTAACTTAACTCGTTTGATCTTTTAGAGTAGTTTTGGTATACCAGTCTGATTCATGGTGCTGGTCTATGAGCTCTTTAAGGGCAGAGACCAAGTCTTAATAAACTTTTTATTCATCAACTACTTCTTGCTGAACATTAATGCTTAAGAACTATCTCCAGCATAGGCTTGAATTGACTTCTTGGCCCTGGAAGTCCTAGGTTTGCTGGTGAGAAAGCTTCCAGGACTCAGACCTTGGTGCAAAGGAGTACAAGATTAATTCCAAATAAGCTCATTGGATGTGATTTCTGGAGGGTGGGTGTATTGGCATGCATTGGCTCAGTACAAGGGCTCTTTGTCAAGAATAGATCCAGCCAGCAGCTCAGGTATCATTGTCTTTCTTTGGTGATGGGGGAGGCTTGGAATGGTTTTTAGAAGTTCAGTGGACATGGAACCCCTTTGGAAGAATTAGGCTCTTCCGACCTGTTGGGCTCTGGGCTGGAGGTATAAATATAGTTTTCTATTATTTTATTTTGTCCCCTGGGTCTAAGTAAGCTGGAAATAATATGAATTCTATTCATCTTTCAGGACTAGCCCTTCTCTTTAGGAAGCTTCTTCTTCATTCATCTCTTGCTCTGATCTTTGCGACACTAATATGTGTGTCATTCACAGGGCATGAAGTGCAGATGGCCCTGTGTGACATTTAACCTTCCATGGGTCTGTATATTTCATCTCTTGAGACTGCTGAAAATCCCCAGAGATCAGAAATGGAGGCTTATACTTCATTTGAATTCCACAGTCGGGTGCACAGCCCGGACAAACAGGTAGCTTTGTGACGGGCCCATTAATCATTCCCCACATGCTCACAGACATCAGAATAGGCACTATGGGATCAGATCAGACAATTGAACAGATAATGAAAGAAGCCAGGGTGCCTCACAAGTATAGTCATGATAAATGAAGAGTATTTCAGGGAAGGGATTTGGAGAATCTAATATCATATCTTAATGGCCACTGTGGAAATCTTCCATAAATTATAGACTGAGGCTTTAGACATGTTTAGTAACCTGTTCAAGTTGCCCAAGTAATGAATCACAGAGTCAAAATTTGAACCCAGGTCTTTTGAGACCATCTCTGCTTTTCATACTTATTACGCTTAATTGTTAAAGGATTGTGGAACTAAAAACCATCCTAAACTCACTGACAAGGGTAGCAAGTTGAGCATTCCCAGTTCTGTCTTCTATGCTTAATTGTTCTTCCTACAGAATATGTTTGAATCAGGTTCCCATTTCTTGCAATCCTTGGCTTTGTCAATGTGCAAAGCCATTTAAAATTAATTAAGTTGATTATTATCTTCAAATTGGTACTAGATAATGCATTTGTGGTTGCCAAAGGAGCTTCCCCAAAGGCATGTTAATGATATATTAGTTTTCCATTGTCCCTTTTTTGTTCCCATATTCTAGGCCTTCCATTCTCCAGGACAATAATTGTGGCCATTATTATCATTATATACAAGGTAGTAAATATCCATCCTCACAGAGAGATGGAATCCCCATTAGGCTCTGGTAACAATGGTCCAGGCTTTGCCCTTTGTCTGAGAACTTCCCTGAGACAATGATGGGACTTTGTTCTTGGGCGTGCTGAATCCATAGTCAGACATTATGGCTATCGAGACACTGTCTTCCATGGTGACTGATGGAAGCCTGGGTTACTTAAATTATGCTAAGTGAAAAGGAAATGACAAATCCCGAAAAGCTCATGAACACAATTTTATTTTATTTTGTTCCAAAGTGACTTTGTATCATTACATGAAAGAATCAACCCCATTGTATGCCCAGCCTAAAACCCTTTAGTATTGTAAGCATCCTCAGGGGTACTACAGAGATGTTTTGGTGTTCCTGGTGCATGTGTCACCTTGTTTAATTCTTCCATCTGTAAAGTGACACTGGAACCTTTAAGATGTGGGAATTAAAGATGTGGTGAGGAGAAACATCAAAGCATGGTGACTTGAGGACTGTTCCATCCATACTCAGAATACTAGCAAGCCCCAACTTTGAAAGCATTCCTTTGAGGTGTTCTGGAAGCACAAATCATACAGTGTGCAGCTGGATATGTAATATATTAGCACAGAGAAGTCTGACTTGGCTGACATTACCCACCAAAGGAGTGGAGAAATAAGGAAGAGAACCCAGGCTTCCAGGTTAGACAATAGCTACTTCTTCAGCATCATGGGGTTAAGCCTTCAGTCCTCTCTCTCTTCCTCCTTAGCTCCTTCTCCCCTTCCTTGTGTTTCTTGTTTTGCAAGTACTTACTCATTAGCTAACTGGAACTATAAAATGCAACTTTTTCAAGTCTCCATTTTCCTTTCACCTCACTGTGCCTTTCTTTCTACTTCGCAAAGGAAATTGGAATCATGGTAAAGGGAAATCCTACAATTTCTTTCCATCAAATTTGAAACCCCATCTGCATTTGTTGTACCCTTTCCCTTGTATTTCTGTTACAGTAGAAGTGTGCCTTCTACTCTCTGGGACCAATGCCCGCACTGCTGTTCTGCAGTTCAAACCCTTACACTCATGGAAAACTTACCCTTAGATTATCTCCTGTATATTCAGCCTTTCCTTCTTTAGCTGGATCTTTTCCTCGACATTTCAACGTGCCCACGCTTTTCTGTCTTAACACAAAACAATGGTCCTTAAAAACAAACTCGCCCATGAATCTACTTTGCCAGCCTATTAGGATGCAATCTTTCCTTCTCCATTCATAAACGCCATAGTTGAAGAATTATCTGCATTCATTGTCCCCATTTTCTTTGTCTCACTCAGACCTCATGCCGTGCCAATCTGCCTTCCTCTCCCACCATTCACCCAAATCTTCCTTTGCTAAGTTACTGTGCACAACCATGCTGTTCAGAAGATAGTTGCTGTTGGGTAATGACTGCCACTAAATCCAAACACTGACTTCGATTTTTATGCACAAATTTCTGACCTTCTTAATGGAAGAGGTGGTCCTGATCCCATTCATGACTTTCCCACTGATGTCCTGATCCCATCACCTCCTTGAATACACAATTCCTGCAGTTATCTCCTCTCTACCGGATTATTTCCATTTGCATATCTTCATGCATTAAAAATAAGCCCCCTTTAACCAGCAAACCCTTATCCTTTTAACCAGCAAAACTACTCAAAAGAGTTCTCTATTCTTACTCTTTCTGTTTCCTCACTTTCTATTCCACCCTCAACTCTCTTCATTCATTCTTTCATTCCTATCAATTCACTAAAATTGTACTTTTCAAGGTTATGAATGACCTTCAACTTGCCAAAGCTAAAGCCAAGTGTGGATGCTACACTGTTCATATTTTCCTTTAGCTTCTCGGTAGCAGCTGAGTGGGCTCAGCACTCCCTCCTTCTCCAGCCTTCTGTGATGACATATTCTCCTGGTTTTCCACCTGATCATGGCCCTCCTTCTTATCCTTTCTGCTACTTCCTTACCTGACTTCTTTCTCTCCTCATTCTTTCCATTCCCGTCCAGTCTCATGTATTTAAATAATACGTATAAGATAAAAAAAAATCAAATTTATGTACCCAACTATGATGTTTGAGCCATACCCAACTGCACATTTGACTTGGATGTTTAACAAGACATTGTAAACTTAACAAGTGTAAAACTTATCTCTTGATCCACTCTCTCCTTCTTCTGCTGATTATTTTAATAAAAACAAATGGTCCCACCATTTACTCAGTTGCTCTGCTCATATATCTGGGAGTAATCCTTGATTACTTTCCCTTTTATCCTATTATATTAATCTGTTTTCTGTTACTCATAATAGAATACCTGAAACTGGGTAACTTATAAAGAAAAGGAATTTATTTCTACAGCTTGGAGGCTGCGGAGTCCAAGGTCAAGGAGTTGCATCTGGTGAGAGTCTTCTTGCGAGTGAGAACTCTCTACTGAATCCTCAAGCAATACAAGGCATCACGTGGTGAGAGGCTGAGCATGCTCACATGCTAGCCCAGGTCTCTCTTCCTCTTCTTATAAAGCCATCAGCTCCACTCCCATGATAACCCACTAATCCATTAATCCATGAATGGATCAATCCACTGTTGAAGGCAGGGCCCTCCTGATCCAGTCACTTCTTAAAGGCCCCACCTCTCAATATTGCCACATGGAGGATTAAGTTTCAACATGAATTTTGGAGGAGACATTCGAACCATAGCACCCATGTTTAACCTATTAGTAATTAGATATGTATCTCACACTTGGTAATTTCTTACCCTCTCCATGGCTACAGCTTCTTTCCAAAGGCACCAAAGTCCCCGATGAGGCTGCTGTACTAGCATCCCAAAGATCTCTCTGCTTCTGCTCTCACCCATATCATATATTCTTCATATACCATCCAGTGATCTTTATAAAATATACATTTTTTAGATCACTTTCCAGTTTAAAACATTACAAAAGTTTCCCTTTGCAATGTCAAGAAAATTTAAATTCCTTAATTTTGCCTCTTATAATTTCTTTACATTTTATTCAATAGGAGAAGGTAGTCTTTCTTGGCCCTTTGGTGTGAACTCCACACAAGTCCCATGACTTTTTCTCACTCATGGTAGAAGTCACTGTAGTCACTCCCAGTCTGAATTCAAACATTGAATTGCCCAGGCCTATGTCATCATGAAAATTTAACATGACTTACTATTAACTCTTCTCTCTTCTCTTATCTAGGACTTGATTCAAGTCTACAGCCTGCATCAGGGAGGTGGCACTTGGTTCGTCTCAGTTTCTATATCCTGTGTTTCTCTTCTTCCCAACTTCCAGTCTTAACAAACTTCTGACCCTTCTTCGAGAGGTTTGAATGAAAGAGGAGTGATAAGGTTGAAGGAAAGCCTTCAAAATTGTGGGTTTAAAGAGGTTTCTGTATCACAAGATAAAAATTTTATAAGAGAATTTCATGGGATTTTTGGAGGCACCTTTTCTGAGCACCTCTCCCAGTTGATTCCTTGGCTTGGGCAATGTACCTCTCTTCCAGGAAATCCTATGTGCCCTCCTCAGCCTTTGAGAATGTCAGCATCCCCTCTGGCTTCTTGCTGCTGGGGTCCCTTCACTCCCCTAGTGGCCCTGTTGAGTAGGACCCAAGATAGTGCCTTTCTAGCTCTTTCTTCCCCCTATGGCCCACAGTTAGTCTGCTGGAAGTATTTATGACCTCTAGGAAAGCAGGCCATTCCCAACACAGCTCTGCTCTGCTGGATCCACTGTCCAGCCAGGAAAGGACTCTGTTTAATTTCTCAGCATGTCTCAAATCCACTTACTTCTCTTTCTTTTCACCAGCCACACCCCATCCAAGCCATGACAACCTTATGTGCACCTCTGTAAGGCATTTTTACTGGTCACCTCGTATTTACTTTTGCCTGCCCTGCCTAACCTGTTCTCCTTTCTGCAGCCAGAGTTCTGGGGGTGTCGGAGAAGGTGGGGCTGGAAGACTGAGTGGCTGGGCTGAGTCAAGAGAGGCTGAGACATGCTGTGTGGGTGGTGGTACCTTGGAGAAGGTTGCTGCAGACCCTCCCAGAGCAGTCACGTGCTTCTCTCCTCTTGAGCGCTTGTTTGGCAAAGCAGTTTTAATTAGTACAAAGAGCCAGGCAGGAGCTCATTACCCCCAGGCAGTGGTTCTGTTCCAGCATGATGAGAGAGCCAGCATGAGTGCCAAGAAAATGCTAGACCCATCAGTTAGCTGCCAAATGTTAGGGCTGAAAGGCACCTAGTAGTTTATCTAATCCAAGCAAAGGAAAAGTGAATCACATTATTCCGGTTAGCATGAAAACAGTAGTACCTCATTTATTTATTTTTCTGTGAAAGTTTCTGATGTGGTCCAGCCTCTGCATTGGCACATGTGTCATCGTTTTCCAGGCTATTTATGAGCCACATTGCAGAGCAGTAGTGCTCACATTTAAGGGTGCGTCAGAATCACACACAGAAGGTGTTAAAAGCATTCCTCAAATCTACTACTAGAAACTCTGCTTTTGAGCATCCAGAATGGGTTGAGGAATCTGCATTTTCTTTTGTTTTTTTAAAAAAGTATTATTTTTAATTGTGGTGTAATACATGTAACAAATTTTACTATCTTAATCATCTTTAAGTGTTCAATTCAGTGGCATGAAGTTCATGGCATGATGTTGTGTGACCGTCACCACCATCAATCTCCAGAACTCTTTTCATCTTGCATAACTGAATCTTTGTACCCCTTAGACACTAACTGCCATCATCCCTACCCCTAGCCCCTGACAACCATGATTCTATTTTCTGTTTCTATGAATTTGATTCTTCTAGGTACTTCATATAAGTGGAATCATGCAGTATTTGTCCTTCTGTGTCCTTCTTATTACACTTAACATAATGTCCTCCAGGCTCATCCATGTTGTAGCATGTATCAGAATTTCCTCCCCTTTTAAGACTGAATGCCATTCTATTGCATGTATATGTCTCTTTTGATTTATCCATTCATCCATCAGTGGACACTTGTGTTGCTTCCACCCTTTGGCTACTGTGTATGATGCAGCTATGAACATGGGTATATACATGTTAAGAACACGGGGGCATAAATGTCTCTTTGAGACCTCGCTTTCACTTCTTTTTGGGATCTGCATGTTTTGCGAGCTTCCCAGGTGACTCCGGTGCAGACGGTTCTCAGCACACACTTTGAGAATATGAGTGTGGTGAGAAGCAAAGTGTAGATACAAATTCTGGCCCCATGACCTACTGCTGTGTGTCCCCAGGCAGCAGTCTAACCAGGAATTCCTCAGAAGGATCTGTTTGAGCCAGAGCATTTAATATTACTTCTCAAAATGAAAATGCCAGAACCTAAATTGTAATCTGGGGCTAAGCTTTTGAAGGTAATATTTTCCAGATAGCTGTGAAAAGTACATTTCTTACAGAATCAAGGTTGTCTCCCCTGCCAGACAAGGAAAAAGATATTCTTTTTTCAACCAAAGATGCTCTTCGCATGTGCCAGACACAGGTAGGCATTTTCACACAGGTTCTCTCAGCGATCCTCACAACAGCCCTGTAGGTAGGGCATTTATTATTAATTCTCCCATTTTCCAGTATGGAAATTGAAGCTTGCAGGTTATATGACTTGTATAATGTCACACAACTGGTTTTGAGGAGACTCCTGACTCAGCACACTCTCCGCTGTATGAGAACATAAACGGAATTGGAAACAGTGCACCTTTGAACCTTACTGCTCAGGAACTGGTAGCTGACGAAGGTACTTGGACTAGATCTTTGGGAGGAGTTCCTGCTGGCGAAGGCAGGGGCAGCACTGGGCAGACCTGGTCAAGACAGGAAGGAGGGCTGCCGAGATGGCCACACATGCACGCAGGGTGGCTTGGGACTGCCTGCCGCAGAGCTATGGGCAGACAAGGGCACGGAGAGGCAGAGGCTGGATCCTACTTAAGGGAGTGAGAGTAAAGGCTTCTTGCAGGGGACAGGGGCCTCCCTGGTTTAGCCACTGAGGCTCGGCCAGTGTAGCTGGGCAGAGGTGCTGGTGGGAGGGGCTGGGCTGGCTACCAGCTGCAGCTCCTCACTGCATTTGTCCTTATTGTGTCCTGTGCTCCAGCCCCCCATTTTCCTGACTTTTGTCTTTCTGTCTTTCCGTTGTAGAGAGGATGGAGGACGTTCTGCTCACCTGCTCTGGCCTGGAGAGTCACGCCAGTCCTGGGCCTCAGTTTCAGACTGGGAGTGCAGCAGCTCAAGCTGGCCCCTCACATGTCAGCAGCAAAATCCCTTCTGCCTCAGCTGAAGCCTCCTTTGACCAGGGACGCCAAAGCACGAAGCTCCCCGACCTCATCTGAAGTGTGAAAAGACTTAGAAAGTGGACAAAGTCCAAGGGCTGAAAATGTTGGGAAGATCTTGGCTACCTTCCCCCACATGTAAGCTGCACTGGTTATTTGACACCTGGGGAGGAGCCACAGGGTCTCAACAGGAAACCTTCCCCCTGCAAGGATCCCAGAGATCCTTGCCTGGAAGGAGACAGGGCAGCTTCTAGACAGAATGACCCTGTTGTTCTGTGGAAATTTTTTCATAACAGATTTAGGGAGAGTGTCTCCTCTGATCTGTTACTTTGGGACAGTATGAAGGAAATGTCTGGTCTATATTTTTAGAAATGAAATTATGTTTAAAAAAACCCAAGGATTAGAATTCATATACATACTAGGATTTGTCCTGCTCACCAGATTTAGAGGTTTCACTATTGTAAGGAACCCACTTCCCTAAATAAAATTCCACTCAGAGCTTCATTGCTAAGGCCCTTTCTTCCTGAGGTTCCTCTCCCACAAGGGTTGTTCTGACCCTGCAGCCCTCCTGGAAGCCTCTGGAATACTGTGCAGGTGTGCAGGTGTCTGCTCCTGGTTCTCGCCAGCACATTGAGGTGGGCTAGGACTCTCCGAGGACCAGGCTGCACCAAAGGGAAAGCTTTAAGGAGACAGACACGCATGACAAGCTGCACAAAGCAAACTGAATCATACAATCCGGGGCTTTTAACCTGCCCCAGGCTGCCTGGCAGATGCGGCTCTTCACCTTACACATCCTCTCCTGCTGGACCGTCTCTCTGGGACACTTTCCAGGCTCCTGCTCAGAATGGCCCTGCTCCCAATCCCAGGGGGCCTCGGACACAGCCCTCTCAGATGCCTTTGTGTGGCTGCAGACGAGGCTAAGAGAAGGTTCCATCCTTTCTGGCCTGTGCCCCCACCCCAGTCCTCACAGACCTTTCTCTCAGCTATTGTCAGATATGGTAGCTGTCTCAGGGAATAATTCTACGTTTCATGTGAGACCCCAGCCCCTAAATCTAGGGCTTTGCCTGGTCCCAAATATCGTGTAAAAGTATCTTAACCCTACGATGACTGTAAGAATCATCATTGCACACGTCCTGTCTTTCTGACACAGTGACGCTGTATGAGGACATTTTCTCAGTTCGGACTAACGACAGACCAGGTTGACTTTACCTGAAAATATTTTCTGTCAATACAGTAAACACATCACAGGGACTGACATGGTTAGATCTGTTTAAATCGGCCTTCGTGTGAGTTTTGGTTACAGTGATTCTTCTATTTTTAGCAGGCATAAGAGAGGAATGCCTTTTTGCAGATCAGGGTCACATTTTCGTGCCTTCATCAGCAAGTAGGGCAGAACAATTAGTCGGGTCCCCAGGCAGGGGACTTGGGGCTTCTGAGCTTCAGATTCCCAGCACAGAGCCAGCCTCGGTCCCTAGCGCAGCCCCAGCCCTTGCAGGGCCTTGATAAGCTCTTGATTAAGTCTGTTCCCATTAGGTGCCGGTACTTAATGCTAAACAGGAGTGTGGGGGCTGGAAAATGAATCATCTGCAGAGTCAATAGTCTGGATTCTATTTCTGTCTTTCTATCCAGATAACCTTGGGGAAAATGCTCACCTCTTTGAGCCCCAATTCTGCCATATGCGTTTTTAAAACAATGAGAAAAAAAAGTCTACTAAATCACGTTGCTTTGTAGGTGCAACAATTTCCTAGGAAATACTTTAAACTAGTTCACTTAAAGTGTTAGTGACTCATCAATTCACTGTCCCTCCTGTTTGTACAGGAATCAGGATTAGCCTGATCTCTCAGAGTTTCTGGATTTGGGTGCTAGGCTTAGCATTTTATAGTTATAATCTCATTTAATGCTCACAATAGCCCCATAAGGCAGTGGTTCTCAACCTTTAGTAAGCAGCGGAGTCACCTGGAGGGCTTATGAATGCAGGTTGCTGGGGTTGGGACCCACCCCCAGAGTTTCTGATTCAGTAGGTTTTGGGGCGGGGCCTGAGAATCAGCATTTTAACAAGGTCCCAAGTCCTGCTGCTGCTGCTGCTCGAGGGTCGCACTTTGAGAGCTGCTGCTGTGAGGTATGCGCACTTTTGTCTCGGTCTTACAGAAGATGACTCTGGGACGCAGAGAAATTAAGAACATTCATGGCAATTACTAGGTGGCAGAACAGGGATTTGCAGACAGGCTTAATTGGACTCCAGTGAGCTAGAGGCCTCCAAAGAGGAGGCGGCAAAGGAGGAGAAGGGCCAAGAGATGAAATAGACCTTGCCCATTCGTGATTCTGCTGGATTCTATGAAATCCCTAATCTTCCAGGGATTATCCTCCATGCACCATGCCCCGCTCTCACTAAGGAACTCTTGGCTGCATTTGAGTCTTTCCAACAATGAAAAGGTATCAGAATTTGCAGGATAAACTTTTCTTAAAAAGCAAAATCGTCAGAGGCCTGAGCTGAGCACTTCTGACCTTGGGCAGTGGTTTGAATTTGGACTGAGCACTTTATTAACTGTGTGACCTGGGCAAATTATTTATCTTTGTTGTTCTTCAGTTTTCTCATATATAAAATGAGCACGATAGTATCTGTTATAGAGTTGTTACGAGGTTTAAATTAGACTAAAGACAGTAATGTGCACAGTCAGCACATAATAAATGATCATGGGAGTGTCAACGATAATTGTATTCATCCTCACCGTTGGTAAACTGAGATCAGGAAGAGTTTTCAGGATTGAGCAGAGCTGGCTGAGAGGGGGTGGGGTTGGAGAGGAAAGAATGTTAAGGGGAGACAAGTGGTCTTGGTGTGTAGGGATGGGGTGAGAAGGTAGGGTCAGAAAAATCTAAATAAATGAAAATTTAGGAGCAGAGAGGAGGTTAATGTTGAGAACTAGACATTCTGATGCTGATTGTGAAGTGAGACCAGAACGTTTGCTGAATTGAGTTGGTCTCTGTTGTCCTTGGTGGGTGCAATGACTAAAAAGGGATTGAGGTGCTACCACTGGCTTCAGGGAACCTGGTTCTAAGATACTTGGGAAGGTGATGGGGTTGGGGGGCAGACACAGTGGCTCTGGCCCCGCTTAACATTGGGAGGTGGGGCGGCTCTAGGCTCTCCGTCATCAGAACTTCTTCCTTGAATGTGTGATGCATCCCAGGAGTTGACATGTCCAGAAAAGGGGTCCCACTTTGAAGCAGATGAGAGGTTGAACTCCTGCTCTGCCACTTACTAGATGTGTCACTTTCAATGAGTTCCTTAATCTCTTTGAGCTGTGTCCTCTTCTCTTGTTAAATAGGCACAGCAGTCCCCATGCTGGATAACTGGTGTCAGGATTCAAGGAGATGAATTCCAGGAACCAGGTACAATGCCCGACATAGAGCAGGCCTCCATAAATATTCTTTATTTCCCCCTTCTCGTGTCTCTCACAGTCCTGTGAAGAAGATTAAAGCCAATAACATTATCTCTACTACTCAGAGGAAGAAACCGAGGCTTAGCAATGTTAAGTGATTTGCATAAGGTCGCATAGCTAAACGTTAATATTTCTCAACTTCTGCCTCTGTGGCTTTCTTCAACCCTGTGATGTGCCCTAAGTAGGTATAAAAAAAATGCGTTTCACTGATTTGGTACTTACTACCTGGAGTGAAGGATTCCAGGCTGCGTGAGATCGAAGGAGAAAGAGCCAGGATGCATCACCCATGTCTGCTGGGCCCTGAATGGGGGCACAGTGTCTGCTGCGTGGTGGACTGGTCATATTAGCCCTAGGTGAGTGCTTTCCCCGTAAGTTTCTGGGGTAGGCAGAACGACCCTCCAAAGACACGCATCCTCACATCTCTGGGGCCTATGAATTTGTTCTGTTACATAGCAAAAGGGATTTTGCAGATAGAATTAAGGTTATAGGCTTTAAACTAGGGAGATTATTCTGGATTATCCCTGTGGACCCAGGGGCCCAGTCTAAGTCCATGAGCCTATAAAAGCAGGGAGTTTTCTTTTTGTTTTTTTTTTTGAGACAGAGTCTCACTCTGTTGCCCGGGCTAGAGTACCATGGCGTCAGTGTCACTCATAGTAACCTCAAACTCCTGGGCTGAAGCGATCCTCCTGCCTCAGCCTCCCGAGTAGCTGGGACTACAGGCACATGCCACCATGCCCGGCTAGTTTTTTCTATATATTTTTAGTTGTCCAGCTAATTTCCTTCTATTTTTAGTAGAGACGGGGTCTCGCTCTTGCTCAGACTGGTCTCGAACTCCTGAGCTCAAACAATCCACCCGCCTCAGCCTCCCAGAGTGCTAGGATTACAGGCGTGAGCCACCGCGCCCGGCCTTGACCAACTTTTTAATTTTGTAAATTTGCTAGATTTGAAATGGTATCTCATGGGGATATTAATTGCCTTTTGCCTGATTAATGAAAAGCCTTGAGGGTCTTTTCACATTTTTGTGTGATTTTGTGTTTCCTGTATTGTGAAATGCCCATTTGTGTCCTTTGTTCATTTTTTGTTGTTTTAAACATCTTTCACTTATTAATATGTGGAAGTTACTTATGTAACCTGGATATTAACCTTTGCCAGTTATATCTTCTAGTTTGAGGGCTTTTTACTCCCTTTATGGTGTCTTTTGATGAATAAAAGTATACTTTTAAACTTAGATAAATCTAATCAATATTTCCTTTATGTTAGATAAATTTTTGTTTTAAAAAATTCTTTTTTACCACAAACTCATAGTGGAATTCCCTGACACTATTTTCTAAATCTTTTACAATTAAGGATTTAGTTACCTTGAAACTGATTCTGGATGTAGCATGAGGTAGGTATCAAATTTCAATTATTTTTCCTTATAGATAACCAAATACTCCAGCATCTGTTTGAACTATCTCTCATTCATTCATTGACATGCCATTCTAACTTTTTCATGAAACAAATTTATAACCTTTTATTCTATCCCAAACCAGTACTATTTTTTTTTCTTAATTTCTACAGCTATTTCTTTCTTCCTAAAAGGAATAAAATTTTTTAACAAGTCTTTCTATCTGGTAGCGCAAGTCATTCACTTTGTTCTTCAGGAGTGGCTGGGATGTTGCCCTTTGCTCTTTCGTATTTATTTGAGAGTCAGTTTGTCAAGTTCCATATGAAACCTTGTATGGATTTTCATTGCAATTGCATCGAATCTTTACATATACTTGGGGAGAATTGGCAAGTTTAAAATATTGAGTCTTCTTTTCCAGGGACACTGTGTATATCTTTTAACTTTCATTGTTTCTTCAACAGTCTTTCAATAAAATTTTATAATATTCTCCATAAGGATCTTGCATATCTTTTTAAACATTTATTCCTAGATATTTACAGGCTTTTCTTTGTTGTTTCTAATATAAAACTATGCATTTTCAAAAGTTAAAATTACTAGATATTATTGGCCTCCAGAATATGATTAATTCTTATATTGATTTTGTATCCAGCAAATTTGCTAGTCTCTAAATAATTCAAATAATGAATCTGTAGATTATCTTTCATTGTCAACATAGACAATCATATTTCCTGTACAGAATATGTTTTATCTCTTTTTAGCCCAGTTTCTATACTCTTATTTCTTTTTCTTAACTTCAAGCACTGACTAGGACCGCTAGTACAATGTTGAATAGAAGAGTTCACAGGGTTTTCTCCGTGACTTACTCCTTTTACCTCCACCTGAGTTCTGAAGGGAAAGAAACCCCTGCTGATGGAATCTTTCCCTCTTATGACCTTAGGAAAAATGCGATACAGTGGGTTTATAAAGCAATTGGCAGACCACACCAGCCAGTGTATGCTTTTGCTTCTGAAGTCTTAGAAGGTCTATCTCATTTAACTTAAATATGGGCTTAACTTTGAGTAATTGAAAAGGTCTTTAAAAAATGATCATATCGAAAATAGCAATTCCACTGTACAAGTGCATATCATTTATGCAGTAAAACCCCTTCTGTGAGGTCTTCAAATTTCCTGACATAGAAAAATTACATATTCCTCCCTCGAAGGACTTCTGCCAATAGCTGCTCTACAACTCAGGCACAGATCAAAGCTGAACACTTCTGCTAGCTTCTTCAAACAGATTACTGGGAAAGGAACAAATTAATAGTGTTAAAGGTCTCACGTAATCCCTAATTCTACAGTAGCCTCATCTTCTCCATAGAGTTCACAATTGCTGGAGATGAAAACCATGGGCGTGAGGGTTCAGGGTTGCCCTTCACAGCACGACACCTCGGGCTGTGAATCAGCTGCTGTCTGTTGCCGAGCCTGGTTCAGCCTTGTGCTTGCCTCTGGAATCTGACAACGTTTACTTGCTTCCAAATCATACAGTAATACTGCCCAACTTTTCCCTGGATGCTCTCAACTTGCTCCTAGATCAGTGCCTCTCGAAGTTATTATTGGTCCACAATAAGGTGAATATAGAAAGCGAGAGCAAGCATTTAGACACCCTTCTATAACGAAGAGGTTGACATTGTCTTGACATTTTTACTGTATTTATCAAAAGTATTAGTCCACAATGGATTAGATTTTTTTTTTTTAAATGCTCCTGTATTGCAGAGAGTATCCCTGACATTCACTTCGCCTGTTGTTTTGGAGGAAGGTGCAAGGGGAGGATCATCCCAATTCTTTTTGCTATTCTCTCTGCCTTCCTTGTTCTTCAAGTCTCAGCTCCCACTGTCCTTTCGGAGACACGTTCTCTGACTACCCACCCCTGCCACGAGTCAGACTTAATTGTTTTCTCCCTATGTTCCTACGTTTCTTATAAAGTTGTTTGCTGTTATTTCATTCTGCTTTGTTTTATAGGTAGTTGTCTGCATGTCTGTCTTCACCCGACATTTAATTGAGAGCCCCAGGGATAAGGTTCATATTTTGTTTCTACCCATCAGGGAGCCTGAATCATTGGCCTCTCCAAGTTGAATAATGGATTTTTTCTTTTTTGTATCTGTCTGTGCATGACACATGGTAGCTAATAAACAAATATGTGCATAATAAATGTATACGTTCTACATATTCATTTATTTATCCAAGTACCAATTTTGAGTACTGATGCTAGGATAGGCACTGTTATGGAAACTTGTGAGCAAGCAGTGGCCCAAACCCATTAAGTTTCTGTGTTCATGCGGCTTATATTCTAGTAGGTAGAAATGAATGCATTATAAAGCCAGTGCTCAACGAATATTTTAAGAAATAAAATAAGGCCCCATGAGTAGCTAATGCATCTCTCCAGCTTTATCATCTCCAAACAGCTTTGCCTTGGCTTTGGCAGGGTGAACCAACAAAGGACAGCCAGTCTGGCTTCGAAATAATCAGACAGAGACTACCCTGAAAGTGCTTCATGAGAGGCTCCAGCCCCAGGATCATTCATTTTCGGGCACTCATTTCGTGGGTCCAGTCATGATGTAAGAAACACCACCCTGTAATCTTGTCACATGGACAGTGCTGCCTGGGGAGGCCCTTATCGCCGTGTCTCAGCCCACTGTGGGAACTTACAGATTGTGCCGCAGCGGAGGATCTTTTACAAACAGGAATGGGGAAGGGAGAGAGACAATTGGTTACTCCTGAAAATCAGGGCCTCTATTTGGAATTTAATCCTGTCACTGCCAAGTTTAGAGTACAAAATGCCCAAAATAGAGCTATTATTTCAAAATGTTTCAAAGTGATGGACTCGATTTGTCCAAGCAATAGCTTCTGTAATCTAGAGCAGTGGTTTTTAGACTTTATTTTTTTTCTTAAGGAGCAGCACCCTTTATTGGAAAAAATCTTATGTGACGGCTAAAGTTGTAAACCAGATTAATTTATTAGTTCAATAGATATTACTTGAGCACCTACCAAATGCCAGACACTATACTAGGCACTTTTGTGAGCAGAAGTGAATAAAATAGACAAAATCTGGCTTGCAAAGAGTTTGCTCTCAAGTGTGAGGAGATAACACAAAAATCCATGTGCCACCTTTTGAGAAAATAAAGGTGGGAAATAGGGTTAAAGAATGCCAAGTTAAGAAATGCCTCTCTGGTAAGTTAACATTTGATCAAAGACCTAGAGCAAGTGAAGGAGGGAGAATTTAGGATATCAGGGGGGTGAGCATTTCAAGTAAGGAAGCAAGTGCAAAGGTCCTGAGGTAGATGTGTAGCTGCAGAGTTCCAGGAATAGAAGGAGGCCAGGGAGCCTGCAGACAGAAAGAGTAAGGGGAAAATGAATCTGCAGAGGTAGGAAGCAGTATGAAGGATGGAAAACTCATGCTTAAGTGTTTTGACATTTCTTTTTTTTTTTTTTTTTGGAATCCTGAGTGAGATAGATATAAAGATATTGAAGAATTTTGAGCAGAAGAGTGACATAATTTGGCTTATTATTTATGTTGTACCTCAGGAAGTGCATGGATATATATCTGCAGTAACTAGAAGGAAGGCAGAGTATATGGGTATAAATGCAGGTGTGAAGATAGGAGCTTGTGAATGGTTTCTTATGTTTTCTTCTCTTTCCTTGGTGAATTAAGAAGCAGAGTAATAAGCCAAGAGCAAGTATGGGCAAGGAGTTGTTAGAAGTGTTAGAAGAGAGGAAGGCACAAAATAGCTTTTTAGCAGCACGGGAGAGTAAGTGGACTTGGAAAATGGAAGGACTGCCAGGCCTCACAAACTGGTCATGAATTAATCATTCGTGAACCTGAATTTTAAGGGAGATCAGTCAGAAGAGCTGTGTATCTTTCACCAGCCACAGCCCAGGTTTGGGTGATAGCCCTGGATGGGGAGGAGGGGAGATGGAGGCCTGGCTTCCCCCCAGTTCCCACAGGAAGAGTTGGACTGATGACAGGAGAGAAGGGAAAGGGACAGGTTATAATAATGAAGAACCACCATCCCCAATCTGGGTGCAGAGGGAAGGAGAACCAGGCAAGGGGTGAGATCAAAAGGCTGTAGGTATTGACGGGGTCACGGGTTGTGGTGACAGACAGGAGAGTAGTATTAGGAGGGAAGCACAAAGATGTGCAGATGGGCCAGAACGAAAATGTCCAAAATTAAGATTGGGGGAGGGGTCACGTGTCTTCACTGTTAACAAGGACTCGTGTATGGCCACCGAGGGGGCTCAGGGTGTGGAGGAGCAGATCACTGATGGCGTCAAGTAACTGAGAGGCCCGAGTGTGGGAAGGATTGTCTACGTGGATATTGAAATCGCCAACAATCAAGGTAGGAGTAGTGTTGGAGAGAGGGACAGGGAACCAGGGGCTACCGTTTCCTTGGAAGGTGAGGAAGAGCTATATGATGATGGGTGAGGAAGGGTGGTGGGTGGAATAGTCTTACTGCAGGAGCTCCCAAGCCAGGTGGGGGTGGTTTAGGGAGGGAACAGGGGCAATGGCCAGCACGGGAAACCAACTCAACCCTCGCTTCTTTTCCTAAAGTGGCCTCTGAGCCATGAAAAACATCCAGGGTTTCCCCAAAGGGTTGGACTATTTCAGATTGAAGGAGCTGTAAAATTGTGAAGCAAAGGCTTTAAAAAAGTGTTTTGGACAAATGCACGCCCAACAAATTTCTTGTGCCCATTGGTTTATGCTTCCCGCTCAGCTGGAATATACTCACCTGTCCTTTCTCTGGCTCTTTATGTGTGCTTGGCACTCCAAAAATCAAACCTCTGCAGTTTTTATATACTAACACCTGCTCCTGGGAAGGAGCTGGGACATTTTCCTCTCCGCTCACCGCCAGCTGCTGTTCAATCTTTTTGCAGCTCCCATTTCCGCCTCGATGTCCTAGCCTCTGTCACCAATCTTTGGACTCGTGATTTTTGGACATGCTTATATTCCATTTCTGGTTTATTGGACCCAGTCTCTTGCTCCTTTGTCAACTCTGAATGTTCACTTGATTTTTATGACACTCACAGTTTTGGCTTCAGCCATGAGCATGTTATTGGGATGAAGGAAAGTGGTGGGGCCTGTCGCTTTCTAAAGTAATATCACAACATTCCAAATGGGGGGGACACATTGTACATGCCAAAATCTGATAAAAATATTAAAAGTACATAAAATGAGGGGTGTGTGTATATATATAATGAAACATCAGTCATGGTTCTATTTGTTTTGTGATAATGTAAAAAACTCATATCCTTCATCAAGGTAACAATAAAAAACAGAGAAAAATGAGTATCAGCTTATGGAGGGAAATGCTGCCACCATATCCAGATTATTTGTTTTTCTCTCCTAATAAATTTTACAAGTAGTATCTCTGTCATACAACCAGGCCGATCCTTTCTCAATGACTCACCTACCCCCCACCCTGATCCCACACCAAGAGAGAGAGATTTGGAGAAAGCCACCTCCATCTGCCACTTCCTTTCAAATTTTTCCTTCAAAACCCTAATTAGGCTCCAGGCCCTTCAGAAAACCTTTTAGAAAATTATTTTCTTTTGCTAAATACCCAGTTTCATAGTTCAGGTTGAGTATCCCTCATCCCAAATGCTTGGGGTCAGAAATGTTTTGGGTTTTGGATGTTTCTGGATTTTGGAATATTTGCATTGTACCCATTTGGCATCCTTAATCTGAACATCCAACATCCAAAATGCTCCTTTGAGCATCATATCCGTACATTTTGGGTTTGGGATTTTCTGATTAGGGATGCTCACCTGTATCACATGATTGAAAGTGCTTTTCTGATTGTCTCCTGTTTTGTTTTTGGTTTCGTTTCTGCATTGTCCCAGATGGAGTGAAAACTCCTGAAGGGCAGAAGGCCTGTCACATTTCCTAGCTCTCCTCCTGAACCCGTAGAGTTTACAGAGCACCTAGGCAGTGCTCAACGCTCCATCAGTGCTCAATTTGCAGGCATTGTCTGTTTCCCCAACTGGGTGGGTGGCTGTTGCCCAGACCCTGCACAGGAAACCCCAGGGTACAGTATGGTTTATCTTCTGATGAGACCAGGGAGGTGGCTGAGATCACTGCCTAAGTTCAGCCCTTCCTTCTACCGCTTACATATAATCCACGATACCTCGGTCTGATACCTAATGTCCTTGTGTAGCATTTTCCCTCCTGTAAAGTGAGGGTTATAACAGTACCCACCTAATAGAGTGGAAGTGAAGATTTAATGAGATGATACAAGTAACAAGCTTAGAAGAATGTCTGGAAGGAAGTAAACACTCAACATATATCTGCTGTTGTTAGTATTTGCTCCATTTTTCTGTGATTACTAATTTACTTCCCTCTGCAGGTCAAATGGCTTGTAAGATAACCCATTTGCAGTGATAAAGTTCTTTGTTGCTGTTATGCATATTCCTATCTGTAATTCAAGCTGCTCACTGCTCAGACATGTCACTGGTTAGAGGTAGAGTTATCACTGTTGGGACTTAGGCATTTCATTGGATGTCCTAGGAAAAAGTTATAATGATTATAACAGCCCGTTTAAAAAGCAGTTTCAGAGCCTTCATTCCCTTGATCCTCTCTCAGAGCCAGGGCTGCCACATATGGTTGTGCAGGTTGTGCACTGCTCAGCTGCCGCAGACACCATTTACATTGTAGTCTTTGTGAAAGGTGCCCCCTAGAGCTCTGCCATGCACTGCTTTCCACTGTCATAAGGTGGTGAACTTGATCACAGCTACCTTATGAGGTTAGCATTATTATTCTCATATTAGAAATAAGGAAATTAGGGTTTAAGACATTTTTAAACATTTAAAATACAAAGGAAAAGGTTTTACACTAAGTGCATGACTTCTCAAAGTCTGTGTATTTTGTCAGTTGGTAGGAAATTACCCTGGAGAGAAGCAAACAATCAATTTCAAACTGTTTGCCTTTATTGCATCTTCTTCTCCACCCCCGCATTGAGAAATGGAAAATCCAATAACTAATAAAGAGCACTGTAAAGGCCTTTCCCTTTGTCGAAAGGATTTAATCATTGGGGTGAACTCCACAAATATTTGTGCAGTAGATAAGGGAATGAGTCAGCGAATGTGGTGCTTCCTTGCGCCAAGTCTCCTGAGCTTTCTGCAGGGCCTTTGGGTGACAGGGTGGATTTGTCTGCTGGGAGGAACACCCCAGAAGGCTCAGTGACTCTCCTAGCACAGGGCTCAGCCCACTGTGCTCACTAGGTTCCTGGGGACCACGCTGACGCATGACTGTTGCACTTCTGTGGTCCCAAGGTTCTCTGTTTGCCAGAACTCACTGGGGTGTAGCCTGAGGCTTAGACAATTCACCAGTTATCCATTTCCCAAGGGAAAGGCTATCAATGTACACAGAGACTATTTTCAGAACTCATAGCTTTAAATGTTTCTCCTCTTCTCTTGCAGTTTGCCTTTGAGTGGGGTCCACCAGGGTCTTGGCAGTAGGAAACTGTCTCTTATTTTTCCCTGGCGTTTGACCTGCAGCATGGCTCCTTCCCATCCAGCCGCAATAGTTTCTTTCCCAAAACACAGTGGGAGCATTCTGTGACCTTTGTCAAACACTAATTACTTGCAAGAATAAGTTCCTTAACAGAGCCTCAAAGCTCTCCATAATGCACAATCTGATCCCAGCCTTCCTCCCACCACCCTCATCCCTTCCACTCGCCAGACTCCTGCTACACCAGACCCCGGCTACACCAGACTGCACATAATTTGGCTTTCCTGCCTCCATCCTGCACTAGCTGTGTCCTCTGCCATGGTGATGGCCTTCTCTGCCTGTTCTCTTCCCCTGCAATAGCTCATCCTCTCGTGCTCAATATGGTTAGCACCAGCTTCTCCTTCCTTTCTGTGTGGATTCTATTTCAATTGAGAATAGAATTCTCTATTCCACTCTATTCGATTCTCTATTCCACTCCAATTCCACCTCTTTTTATAAATGTCTCATTCTGCTGCATATTAGAAACAGTCAACGTCAATGCATCTTTCAATTAGACCTCTCTTAGATGCTACTAAGGGTCAGGTTCTGTGTTTGAGTCTCTCTCTTCAAGTTTCTTGATGGCAAGAGCCATTATTTATACATCTCTGACTCCTCCATGGAAGGCAGGCTAGGCCTGGTACATGGCTTGCCAAATTAAATTCAATTTCTAAACTATCTAAACATATTTCTTCCCTGATGACAGGTGAGGTTAATTGTGTATGTTTATAAGTTGGCTGTTGCCAGGAGACGCTGAGGCAATCCCTTTCAGCATTGCTCTTTGGAAATGAAGCTGAAGGCAGTTGGGTGCTGGTGAAGCTCTCTCTGCTGTTAGACTGGCAGGCAACCAAATCCAGCAATGACAGGCGGGAGCCTCATCAGCTCTTACTCCATGTCTCTGTCGGGCTTCGTGCCCAGGAGAATGTCCAAGCAGAGATGATACT
Source organism: Propithecus coquereli (assembly GCF_000956105.1). Classification (NCBI taxonomy): domain Eukaryota; kingdom Metazoa; phylum Chordata; class Mammalia; order Primates; family Indriidae; genus Propithecus; species Propithecus coquereli. The sequence continues at coordinate 5,416,389 of NW_012149841.1, read as the reverse complement.
GGGAAGCCCATAGATTGAGAATGTGAATCCCACTTCTGCACAAAAACAGCAGTGGGGGAAACAGCCATATATCCTGCCACCTCCTGGGATGGGTTAGTGCTGCAGGTTGGGTGGGATTCCTCTGACCCCAGAGGAACAAACGGGAACAAGACAGATTTTACTTGCTATGGAAGGCACCAGGTGGGTCACACGCTCAGTCCTCAGTTAAATAATCATTTCATCCAGCTATGCAGCTCTCTGATGGTTGCTTTGCAGCCTTTCCCTTAAAAAAGGCTGGATAAGGACTGACTTGGCCTCATGTCCTCAGCTTAGATCTCTGGCCCTCCCTTCCTCCTTCAGTTATCAGGACCCCCACTCTCTTTCTTCCAGGCAAGTGCTCTCAGGTCCCTCCGTTACGAACAGGGGCTTTGTAATTAAAAAACAGCGACACTGGAGGGTTTACATTTTGACTGAGAGTAAACTAAACAAATAGGGTATAAGTGGTTGCATTCTGAGCATCAGCCATCAGAAGAAGAAAAGTGGGGAGAGTATGACAGGGCATTTCTGGTGTCCTTGGAATCACACCATAGATGGGCCTCTTCCTTAGTCTATGCGTGTGGAGGAGTCTGTCCTGACACATTGGAAAGGTTCAACAGATGTTTGTTGAACTCAACTGTTAAATTTTATGAAAATAAGCCTGATCATATTTTAAGAAACAGCTACTAGTATTGTAGTATTATCAAGGTTAAAAGGACAGTAAGAATAAATGCTCTCTGGCTCAACTGCTAGACCAATGAAGTCAAGATAGGCAGAGGGGAAGCAATAATACTAATAGTAGTGGTATAACAATAATAGTAGAAGAAGAAGACACAGGGAAAAAGCTTCTTGACATTGGCCTTGCCAATGAGTTCTTGGGTATGATACCAAAAGCACGGGCAACAAAAACAAAAATGGGTGTGTGGGATTATGGTAAACTAAAGAGTTTCTGCACAGCAAAAGATATCATCAACAAAATGAAGGCAACCTACAGAAAGGGAGAAAATATTTGTAAACCATATATCTGATAAAAGGTTAATATTCAAAATATATAAGGAGCTCAAATAACTTAATAGAAAAAAATCAAATAATCCAAATTAAAAATGGTCAAAGGAACTGCATAGATATTTCTCCAAAGAAGACATAAAAATGGCCAATATATATATATGAAAATGTGCTCAATATCACTAATTATCAAGGAAATACACATAGAAACCACAATGAGACATTACCTCACACCTGTTAAGATGGCCATTATCAAAAAGTGGATTCGTAGCCATCTCGGACGTTTAAAAAACACAGAAAAAGAGAAAAAAAAAGTCAAAAGGTAAATGTTGGCAAGGATGTGGAGAAAAGGGAACCCCTGTCCACTGTTGGTGAGAATGTAAATTGTTGCAGCCACTATGGAAAACAGTACGAGGGTTCCTCAAAAAATTAAAAATAGAACTACCGTATGACCTAGCAATCCCGCTTCTGTGTACATATCCAAAAGAATTGAAATGAGGATCTTGAAGAGATATCTGTATTCCCATGTTCACTGTTTTTTTAGCATTGTTCATGAAACTCAAGGTATGGAAGAAACCTAATGTCTATGAATGGATAAATGGCTAAAGAAAATGTGGTATATACACACAGGGAATATTATTCTGGCATAAAAAATAAGGAAAACCTGCCATTTCCGACAATGTGGGTGAACCTGGAGGACACCACGTTAAGTAAAATATGTCAGACACAGAAGGACAAATACTGTATGATCTCACTTATATGGGAGATCTAAGATAGTCAAACTCTTAGAAGCAGAAAGTGGAATGGTAGTTGCCAGAGACTGAGGGGAGGGGAAAATTGGAGATACTAGTCAACGGGTACCAGGATTTAGTTATACAGGATGAATATGAGTTCTAGAGATCTACCATTCAGCATAGTGCATATAATAGTGCCGTATTATACACTTAAAGATTTGCTAAGAAGGTACATCTTAAGTGTTTCTATCACAAATAATAATAATAATAAATAAAGAGGGTGGAGGAAACTTTTGGAAGTGACAGATATGTTTGTATCTCAATCCAGAGGATTAGTATTGTCATTGTAACTGCACTGGAAGGTTTAGCAAAGGATTAACATAATCCAAGTTTGTTTATTTATTTAAATATAATAAAATTTCATTTTAAATTAAAACTTAAAAATAACATTGGTTTTTTTTATTGCAATACGGGCATATCACAGAGAATTTAAAAGACAAAGCCCAGAAACCTAAGAAATTACACTTACCATACCATCCACAGAAAACCATTCTTGGCTGCCAAATGTCTGCTTCAATCAAATTCTGACTTCAGTAACACTTACTGAGCACACATTTGTGCCAATTATCATACTGAGAGTGTATACATATGTATACATTGTATATAGTGTATAATATATGTATACATTAACATATATATTTTATATAAATCAGTATATAATTAATCTTCATCCCACCACTGGAGGTACATACTAGTAGTCCCATTTTGCAATTGAGATGTCATGGCACAGAGAGTACCGTGTTCCAAGTGCCACGATTGGCTATGCAAGTTTAGCTTTGTTTAGAGCCAGGGTTTGAACCAATTTTGGCTCAACATTTTCTACTCTTTCCACTTGGCTATGCCATCTCACACATAAAATGATGGGCTTTAAGAAGTTTTTGATTGGAAACTATTTCAAGAATGAAAAAGCCAAAATATTTCTGCACTGGAGTTCATTTTTGCCTGCAGCTTTATGGCCAGGGCTGCCCCAGCCTTATCTGGGCTTCCCCTGCAGCCCTGGAGCCAGGTCTCACAGCCTGCATGGGTGCCACAGAGAGAGGAGCTTGCTGGGGAAGCTGCTCCTGGTCCTCCAGGTCATTTGCAGGCAGGCCTCATAGTGCATTGCCTTGTAACTGCTCTATGGGCCTCCCACCAAGGGCCTCTAGAACACTGCAGGACCCACTTGGTACCTACGCATGAGCAACCCAGGAGACATGGACGGCCTGTGGGCAGGAAGTGTTCCATAGGGCCTTCACTTTTCTTGGTCACATGGTCCAAGAAAGGTAGAAATAAGATCAACATTGTGCTATAATATTATGTCAGAAATGCAAACCTAAGCACTCAAAAGTCTCTACACTTAAAAAAGTGCCTTTGCAAAGTTGAAATCGAGTATCCTGTCTCAAAATTAAAGAAGATGTTAACAAAGGACATCCTCTGGCATAGGGTATAGGAATTACAGTGCTTTAGTAAAACTTTGCAGAAGTTTGTGTGGAGTCATCTCATTCCTAAAGAACGGCAAAGCTTTTGAGTTCCCCACAAGGCCACATAAACAACTTCCTCCCTTTGCTCATTTAACAACTTGGCCTTATCTTAAAAAATTAGTTCCAAGATGAAGAAAAAATATATAAGCAATTTTTCACAAACTAACTTTTAGAAATTAGTAAAATAGAAATATAACTTCAGATAGAGAAGCAAAAGTTTTAGCCAGATACAGGGCTCTGTGGTATTAGAATATCAGTATTAAATAAGAAAAATAAGGGGTCAAATCAACACAGTAAAGTTTAGCCAGGAGCAAAATTTATTTATTTTTCAAAATCAAGTTAATTCACTATCCCCAGAAATTGTTGCTTCTTCTCATTTACACAATCAAGTCTCCCTCATTAAGCCAGAGTACTTTTCCAGGACAATAATGAAGAATAATGAAACTTTTTATTGCCTCCGGGGTATGTCTGCACACAGATGGCCTTGAAAATAAAACTGCATTTTGGACCGAATTCAGTTTGTTTGTTTTTTTTCCTAACCTGACTCCTGCGAACGGAAGCAATGCCATATTCTTCAGCTCCCGAGAAGCCCCTGAAGATGAATGGGAGAGAAAGACCCATGTGCACCCATCCTTTATATTTATATTGACAACCTATAAATACATGTTTATGCAAATCCTCCAACTAGTTATGTATTACCACAATCTCTAGAAATAAATTTTAGACTCTGCATAGATTTAACTTCACTGCTGCCTGAATCTCTCTGAAATATGGCCCTTGGCTCAGCTGATACTCAATAGTCTGCAGCCTAAATGTCAGAAATTTTGCATCTTCTGCAGCCGAAGGCAGCACAGAGCCTACACAGTCCTCTGGCCTCCAGTTTATGCCTCCTCCTCAGGAAAGTGTGGATCAGAGTGGTTCTGAAGCATGTCCCTGGAGAACATGAGCTTTTCTAGCTGGCTTTTATTGATTTCTGGGGGCTTTCATCCTTGAGGTACCCAAAATACTCCAGAAGAATCCAGAATATTAAATGGCAGGCGATGCTACATTCCCTCAACCATATTCTGGGGCAAATGGGTGAAAAATTTTATGCAGTCCCACTTTCAGGTTCAGAAATCTTCAATGGCTTCTTGTATTCAAAAGATTAAAATTTCTAACCTGGCGATCAAGTCTTCTTCCACCTGGACTCACTCATGCATCAGATATTTACGGAGGGGTTACTATGCATTGCCGCAGGGGTTGTCAGCCTTCCTGACCTCAC
>NW_012149841.1:5406553-5408914 GCF_000956105.1 Propithecus coquereli | reverse complement strand
TGTCAATCCAAGTCATCCCTTCTGGCACTTACTTATGCAATTCATTTTTTAACCCTAAATGGAAGTGTCTACATTTATCTGTATAGTTCTCAGTCCTTAAATACCACAGCCCTCCCAGGAATCACTTCGCAGAGTAGTGACCACAAGTAACGATCCCAGGCTGAAGTATTGAACCAGAGTCGCCTTTGCGACCTATTTAACTGCTCTCTCCCTGGCCTCATTGACCTGGCCAGCTGATGACTGGCTTGAAAACCTACTCGGGTTCCCTCTGCTCCCTTCCCTTCGTAACAGTGGACTCTCCTCTCTTCCCAATCCTTTCTTTCTTTCTTTTTTTGGTATCTATATTAACAGTAAAAAATAACTCATAACAAACCTCAATCTGAATAACTACTACTGCCCTGGGAGGCACTTTTTTCCCTCTTTATAACAGCAAACTGGGAGTGCATCTATTCCCCTAAATTCCATAGTATCAGTTTTGTAACATCTTTTATCCTGTTGGTTAAGATGTTTTTATAAATTTTAACTCCAATATCCAATATAGTCACAGTACTCTCCAGCTTTATGTCACCTGGAGATGTGATCCTTTGGCCCCCATATCTTCATCCAAGGCCTTGATAAAGATGACTGATGGAACGATGACAGAGTCCTTTGGCTGGCACCTAGAGACCCCTTTCGAGACTGGCATCTGGCCATTTATTTTACACTCTCTCGACAGTTAAATCAGCTGTGACTCTTCCTAAACTTATCATTAGGAAGCCCACATTACTCCATTCTGTATCTGCTTAACCGACAGTCACATCTGTGTCAGCTACTGTGTTAGGTTTGAGGATACAGCAGTAAACAAGGCACACTCACTTCCTCAATTTGCTTAAGTTTTGAACTAGGACAGAATTTCATGTGGTTCAATTTAATTTAGTGTGGCGTTACAGGTTCTCTGACAACGGATAGAGTGACCCTAGGAAATGCATATTGAGCAAGCCCAGTCTCGTCTTGGGGTCCTCAGGCAAATTCCCGGAAGCAGTAACATCTGAACTGAGGCCGAATGACGAGCAGGAGTTGAAGGATGGAGGGAGGCAGAAGGAATGACACACTTGTGCAGTTCTGCTGGCGCTGTGTGAAGATGCAGGTGCACTGTGGATTCCGGAGCATAGAGCTGCTTAGTATATGCTGATTCAAGACGATTTAACCTGATAACTCAATCAGAAAAAGGAAATGAATTAAACATAATAGAAAAATGAGGCTAAAATCCGTTAAATACCAAAAACACCAGAGAAGGAGGCTGTTACTAGTTTAAGAGAACTTGAGGAAAGAGGCTTTAGAGGGAAAATGTGCTGCTTCGGGTTAAGTAAGGGTAGCAAATGACAAACTTGAGTTCAAAGGTGAGACTGCTAAAATAAGCCTTGTAAGAAAGGATCGCATCAAGAATTTTAAAGGGAGAAGCACCTTCTTTGATGTGGTCTGACTATCTGATTCTATATGTCAAACCCAATGGGGAGAATGTCATGTTTGAGGTGATATCACTATTTGTTGAACTCCTGGGCAGAGTTCAACTTCTCCTCACCTCCACAGTCCAGACCTTTCCAAGCTACTTAAGGCTGAATAGGTACACTCAGTCCTGCCATTAGACAACTCTGCCTGTGTTTTAAATTCTCCATGAGAAGTGGTCCCACATGGTACCACTGACTGTACAACTTAGAATCAGGGAATGTGGATTTGAGTAGCCCGCCCTACTGCGTTCTGCACTGTAGCTATTGGAGAACACCAAGAGTTGTTGTCCACCAAGATTGTCATACTCTCACTTCTATTATTTTAGCTTAGACAAACCTAGAATTAGAAGAGTGATGTTTCAATTAATAGCTCTTTCATTTCTTTCTTTTCCTGCAAGAATTTGCTAAGTGCCCACTAAAGTCCAGACGCTGTACTTGGCCCTGGGACAATAAGGATGAATTAAACAGAATCTCAGAATAATTTTAATGTATAGTAAATATAGTTGCAGAAGTACATACCAGGTAACAAATTGAGAGCATTTGTTTGGTCAAAGATGGTGGGAGAGGCACAATCAGAGGCAGGAATCCTGTAAGGACAGTTTCAAACTGTGGGCATGAGCATGACTAAGAGATAGAAGCAGCCGTGTAACTGTGCTCCAAACTCTGTTTCCCTTATTACTTCTGGAATGCTTTGCGACTAAGTATGCTATTTCTCAAAAGCATCTCACTCCTGGGCATTGGAACGAGTATATGGGTTCTTGAATATAATGTGTCTCAAAGAATTATTTCCTATCTTGTCAGCAACAAAAAAGTAATAATTCCATGCTTTAAAGAATGAGTTTAAGATTATGTGGTGACAGAAAGATTTAAAAAA
>NW_012149841.1:5405165-5406503 GCF_000956105.1 Propithecus coquereli | reverse complement strand
AAAGTATTGTCAATTAGAAATTTAAAAAGAACAAAAAAGTGATGATTTTTCCAAATTGTTCTTAAGTTATAATATAATTGATGTACTTTGCTGTTGTTCCTCACCTTTCATTTTCAAAAATAATGCATTTTCCCTAATGCTAATTTATTAGTCATATAACTGAAGCCTCACATGGCCTAGAACTATGTCGGATGTATGCAGTGTAATTATATTTTCCCTACTCTAAAAAGTTTGCTGTCCCTTGAAATAAGTAGAAAAGACAGGACTAGAAATTTCTAATGTTTCTGATTTTCTCCTTTTAAAATATTTACAGACAATATGAATGTCATATTGTTAATAGGTCAAGAAAGAGACTCAATAAATCAATAAAGAAACTGACATTGGACTGTATTAGTTCCTCTGATGTATGAGCTCTTCCAGTATAGTTAAGACAATATCTGTCTTTCGTCCAGCTGCCAAAGTGATCCTCTTAAAATATGGATGGAACCAGGCATTTGCTTAGGTGGTCACTTCCAAATTCCCAAGCCTGGTTCTCAGTTGGGGTCTCATTCTCTACCACTTCCTGTTCAAACACTTGATTTTTCAGATCCAGTGACCTCCGTAGGTCGCATATATGCCTCTCTGTCATTGCACATGCTGTTTCCGCTGTCCTATTTTCTACATACCTCAAGTTGCAGGTCAAATGTCACCTCCTCTGTGGAGACTTCTCTAATTTTCCTGCACAGATTTAGAAGTTCCCTTCTCTTATCTTCCATTGCATTGTATAAAGCTTATGTCTCTGCTGAGCGTTCATTCATTGCATAGTAGTGGGTTTTCCTTGTCCATCTCTTACACCCTAGGACTATGAGCAACTTGGAAGAGAGCAGTGTCTTATTCATTTTTATATTTCCAGGACTAGCTTAGGACATGGCAAATAGATATTGATTGAAGATTAAAGGAATGTGAACAAGGATAGCCTGAGGACTGTTGCAACAAAAGAGTCATTTCTAACTATTATTTTTCAGCAGAAATCTATTTTCTTAATCATTTATCTGGGACGTGAATTTTTACGTACATGGGTTATTTTCAAAGTGGCTCAACCAGTTAAAAAATAAGCTGGGTCTTTGATCAGAATCGCTTTAAGAAGCGCCAAGGTAGAGCAGGAATGAGACTAGAAGGGCCTGAGACAACCTGGTTGTCTGTCTCCCCTCCACAACTAAAATGCTCTGTAATCTTTCAATTAATGTCCAAGCTGCTTAGTTTTCTCATCTGTAAAATGGAGCCTAAGAAGGAGTAGGTCATCTGAGATAGATCACTCAGCTCTACACCGTAGCTAGAATCAAAGAACCTTCAGGGTTG
>NW_012149841.1:5402716-5405115 GCF_000956105.1 Propithecus coquereli | reverse complement strand
GTAAAAACAGGAGGCCCCAGGAGGCTGGGTCATAGCAGCTGTATAAAATAAGAGGGCAAATGATAATTTGGGGTATGGATAACTCTGATCCAAACCTTGATTAGGGCAATGAGGATTAATGCTCTTGTCTTGTCCTTTTAAGGTTTGTAAAACTTTCCCTGGAAAAAGCATGGGCTGTCGAGTTAGAAAAGTCTGAATTTAAATCGTAGATCCACAGCTCACTAGCTGTGGGACATTAGCTAATTTAGTTAACCTCTATGTTCTTCCATTACCTCATCTGTAAATGGAAGTGGGTAATACTCCCTCTTAATCACTACACTGATCTCATTTCAGCCACACTATCACAGAAGGTTACCCCAGGGCCTTTGCTCATGCTCTTCTCTGATAATCTTCCTCCCTGCTCTTTCCATGGCTGGTTTTGTTTTATCCTCCAGCATAGCGTAAAATGTCAGTTGCTTAGAGAAGCTTCACCTTAATGTTTTTACCAATTCAGTTCTCACTCCCCTACCCCCAATGTTTTCCATGGACTCATTATTCCTTTCTGTTGTTTTCCCTTCTGTAAACTCTATAATTTTGTTTACCACTGCATGTTCAGCACCTATATACAATGCCTGTCATATAGTAGGACATTGATAATATTTATTGAGTGATGAATAAATAGGTGAATGAATGAATGAAATAATTGTAATAGGGATTAAGTGGGACAACAAAGCATCTTCAAAAAGTACTTGACACATAGTAAAATACTCTAGAAGTCATTTTATTTCCTTTACTTTAGTCCAATAAACATTCTTTGGGCACTAAATATATGTAGACATTATGCAAAGTTGCTGGATTTCCCATGATGACAACGAGAATCCAGGACATTAATTGATGTGAACAGGCTAAAGTAGTTATGAAGGAAAAGGAGGTAACTTACGTTAATAAATTTAATAGTTGTCCTTTGCCTTGGTCTTTTAAATTGGATAAAATGAATTATTATTTATGAGAAAGCTCAAATATAGCTTTTGAATTTCTCTGTGTTCAAGTTTACATTTCACTCTTGACAAAACATGATTTCCTGGTTCTGTGAAAATAAGACTAAAGGGCTTTCTTCAACATTGGCTAGATCTTTAAAATGCCATTTAGACAAATATTAACTTTCCCTTCCCAAATATGTGACTAGTTCTATTTCATTTGGGATGGTCAGTGCTACAGAATCTATGAATGATTCAGAAGGAAATGTTTTTACTAATTTTATATTTATTTCTATTGATTTTTAAAAAGAACAGTACAGCCAGACAACTCAAAATTCAATTTTGTACAACTTGCAAGGGCACTGCATTGAATTGATAGAATGAATGCAAATTACTTTATCAAACATGTTTTGAGCACCTGCTACATGCCAGGCCCTACGCTAGGGGCTTTGGGAAATCCAAAGTAAAGCAAGAAAATGCCCTCGCTTACTAGAAACCTACAGTCCATTGAAACATGAAGACAAGTCCACAGATGCCTACTATACGGAGACAGAGTAATTGCCAAAGAAGTCCCAGGATGTTGTGGGAGCTTGGAGGGTGGAAAACGGACTTTCTGTGTCACTTCACAGAGGAAAACTAGACAGATGTCATCCAGGTAACTTTTCCTGGAGAAAAACAATTTAATGACAAAAACAACTTTCTTAATAGGCAGATGGGGTAAGTGATGAATTTATCTCGTATTTTCCCCCTGATTTCACATCTACACAGTTAGGAGATTTGAGTTGCAAGTGACAAAAAGTCTAATTCAAACTAGGTTAAGCAAAGGACAGAGTCTGTGGCTAATGTAAACGAAAATGCCGTTGTAGGCTCTGGCTCAAGCTATGTCCTCAGAAATGCTTTCTCTCCATTGATTGGCTCTGAGTCCCGCTGTGTGGGTCCCACTCTCAGGGACGATCTCCCTCCATGGTCAAAGGATGGCAGCAGGAATTCTAGGAGTTGTGTCCCTCTGTCTCCAACTTCAAGTCCACAGGAAAGGCTGAGGGTCTCACAAAATTTGCATGGTGTCTTATGGCTCTGATTGGGTGTTTTAACCATCTCTGCATAAATCACTATGGACAGGGGAATGCAGTATGCTGACTAGCTCTGGCCAATAAGTCTCTAGAGATGGGAGTGGGTTGAACTCCAGCCACACTACATGGGCTGGAAGTAAGCAAAATTCTGGTGCACTTTACCAAAAGAAGAGTAAAAAGTTTGGATAGCAAAAAGTGTGCTACATCTGACTAGGCAGACCAATTGGTAAAGAATATCTTAGAAGTGGTGATTAAAACAAAATAGTGATGGAGGACATTATGCTAAGTGAAATAAGCCAGGTATAGAAAGTCAAATGCTGCATGATCTCACTTGTATGTGGAATCTAAAATCATAGCAGTAAAGAGTAGCATG
>NW_012149841.1:5401290-5402666 GCF_000956105.1 Propithecus coquereli | reverse complement strand
CAATAAAGTGAAGAGAAAATCTAAAGAATTGGAGAAAATATTTACAAACTATCCATCTGACAAGGTATTAATAATAAGAATACATAAGGAATTCAAACAACTCAATACCAAAAAAAACCCAAATAATGTGATTAAAATATGGGCAAAAGATCTGAATAGACATTTCTCAAGAGAAAATGTAAAAAAGGCCAATAGGTATGTGAATGCCCAATATTACTAATCATCAGAGAAATGCAGATTGAAACCACAAGGAGATATCATCTCACCCTAGTTAAAATGGCTTTTATCAAAAAGAAAAAATAACAGATGTTGGCAAGGATGCAGAGAAAGGGGAATATTCATATATTGTTCGTGGGAATGTAAATTAGTACAGCCACTATGGAGAACAGTATAGAGGTTCCTCAAAAAATGAAAAATAGAACTCTCACTCAATCCAGCAATCCCACTGCTAGATTTATATCTAAAAGAAAGGAAATCAGTACTCCCATGTTTTTTACGGCACTATTCACAATAGCCAAGATATGGAAGCAACCTAAGTGCCTATCAATAAATGAATGGATAAAGAAAATGTGGTATATATACACAGTGGAATATTATTCCACCATAAAAAAGAAGGAAATTCTGTCACTTGCAGAAATGTGGATGGAACTGGAGAATATTATGTTCAGTGAAATAAGCCAGGCACAGAAAGGCAATACCCACACTTATATGTGGCAGTTAAAAAAGTTGATCTCATGGGAATATCGAGTTGATTGGTGGTTACCAGAGGTTGGGAAGGGTGGTGGGAGAGGGGATGAAGAGAGGGTGGTTAATGGCTGCAAAAATATGGTTAGTTAGAAGAAAGACAATCTAGTGTTCAATAGTACAGTAGGTTGACTATAGTTAACAATAATGTACGGTATAGTTCACAATAGCTGGAAGAGATTTGGAATGTTCCCAACATAAAGAAAAAAAATGTGGGAGGTGGTGGATTTCCCAATTACCCTGATTTGGTCATTACATATTGGATGTATCAAAGTATCACGTGTCCCCCAAATATGTGCAACTATTATGTATCAATCAAAAAAGATCATTGTTATTCTTTCCTCTGCTCTAGGGCAGCCACCTAATAGGTGGGGAGGAAAAGATACAGACTTTGAAGCCAGGAGTCCTATAATGCAATCCGATTCTGTTACTTACTAGCTTGTGACCTTGAGCAAAAACACTTTATTCTACCTGCTGTGCTTTGAATTTTTCATCTGTAGCAAAAAAAAAAAAAAAAAAAAAAGTGAATGGAGTGGTTTTATCTGTTCTGCTTATTCAGGTTGTTTGGAGAAAGAACTACATATTCTCCAAAGTACTCTGTGGAAATAATGGACTATTATTGATGTTTTCAT
>NW_012149841.1:5386061-5387862 GCF_000956105.1 Propithecus coquereli | reverse complement strand
TCAAATTAAATGGTCAAAAGAAACAGGTTTGGTGAAAATATTTATCCATATTAAGTTAGTCATTGTTTCCATTTGGAGAAATAAATTGAGAAATGCTTGAAATGTTTTCTTGGGATTTCATTAATTTCTGATGTCTAATCAGCAGTCGGTTTGCTTATAGAGTTATGCCCCTGAGTCATCTTCAAAAAGCCTCAAAGCTGTTTGCCCATGAGGCCTGGTGAGAGCACGACTGCCTGAACTGGGCCCTCACGGCCCCACGGAGGCACTAGAGCTCTGTCTTAAATGCTGTTATAAATTAGACCCACACCTCAGGTGGATTAGGGGCAGAATGAACCTGAGAAGGAGGTTCTAGAAACCCAGCTTCTAATCCCAGTTCTCCACCAAGCACTCTGAGACGCTCCATCCTCGAGGACTGTGTGAGGTGCCCCTCCTGTGAAGTTATTCTTAACAGTTTTCACCACCTTCATTTCCTCAGCCTCATTCATTCCTTGACAGCTTAACATCTGGCTGCCTCCCTTTCCAGTCTTGACTCGAAAGTTGACCATGACACGCTTGAAGCTCTGACTCAGGTGGGGCAAAGGCAATATACATAACCTAAACACTCCTGTAATATGCTGAAATGAAAAAAAATTAAAAAGAAAAGTTGACCATGCTTTTATAGTCCTTACTCTGTCCTTGGCTCTGTCCCTTTGCAGTGTCGTCCACTGCTTGGCGGTGCCTCCCTTCTATCTTGGCCACTTCCTCCCCCTCAGGCCTGTAAGAAGGAAACGGCGCCTTCCTCAACTTCTTCTTACCTCTCATCGCTCCTTTCTCCCTCTTCCTCTCCCCTCGGGTAGACAGTTACTAGCGCTTTTGTTTTCAGCCCCTTTGTTCTTTCTGGCCTCTTCCTCATCAATCATCTTTACTTTTATCACAACAGTTATTGTGTATTGATTGTGAATGTTTCTAAAATTTTTATCTCCAGTCCCAATTCTCTCTGGTCGTTTTTGACCTCCTGGGCTCAAGCGATACCCCTGGCCATGGCCTCCCAAGTAGCTAAGACTGCAGGTATGCGCCACCACATCCAAGGCACATGCCACCACATCCGGCTAATTTTTAAATTTTGTGTAGAGACAGGGTCTCATTATGTTGCCCAGCTTGGTCTTGAACTAGCCTTAAGTGATTCTCCCACCTCAGCCAACCGAAGCGCTGGGATTACAGGTGTGAGCCACAGTGCCCAGCCCAAATCTCTCTTGACTATTTTACATCTCTCCATAGATGTTCCACTGATATCTTAAGCACTACATATCCCAGACTAAATTTCTCATCTCTTTTTTTCCAAGCTAGCTCTTCTTCTTCACTTCCCAGGTTTTACTGAGAGCATCATCATGAAACTACCGACGTGTTTTGCATTCTTCCTGCCTCTTCCTTCAGTACTTTTCACAGTGTCTACCTTGTCTCTTATATGTTTCACAGATTCCCCCACGTCCCTCTCTTTTAATTACTTTTTTTTTTTTCAGAAAATCAAGTGTAATCTTTGATCCTCACAAGTCACACAGCCGCTTTCAAATCACTTGGGGAGTAAATATTAAATTTCAAATATTTTGACTTACATGGCCTTTCTACAACAGTTTATTTGCTTTTTGTTCATGCCCTGTAGAGTTGCTATTAGTTACTTTGTGTGTTCTGATACATTCTGCATAGAAAAATGAAATAATGCAGTAATGAAAATGACCTTAAGATATTCTACTTTTCTTAAGGTAATTCCTGAGATTTAAATTAAGGTGGATATAACTCAGAAACATTTTGCATATTTTGCACA
>NW_012149841.1:5381159-5382257 GCF_000956105.1 Propithecus coquereli | reverse complement strand
GAGATTGTGAGTTTCCAAAAATATATTCATTTCCTCTAGATTTTCTAGTTTGCACGTATAAGGTTTTTATCATATCTTGTATGATATTTTGTATTTCTGTGGTACCAGTTGCAATGTCTCCTCTTTCATTTCTGACTGAGATTATTTGTATCATTTCTCTTCTATTCCTGGTTAATCCAGTGAGTATTCTATCAATTTTGTTTATCTTTTCAAAGAACAAACTTTTCATTTCATTGATCCTTTGTATTATTTTTTTGGTTTGTGTTTGGTTTAGTTCTGCTCTCATCTTTGTTCTTTATTTTCTTCCACTAGCTTTGGGTTTGGTTTGTTCTTCCTTTTCTAGTTTCTTGAGGTATGATATTAGGTTGTTAACTTGTGATCTTTCTACCTTTTCAATGTGGGTATTTAATGCTGTGAAATTCCCTCTTGGCACTACTTTAAATGTATCCCAGAGATTTTGGTAGTATGTGTCACTTTGGCATACAATTCAAAAATTTTTTTTAATTTTCATCTAGATTTTGTCATTGATCCAAGGATCATTCAGCAGCAGGTTGTTTAATTTCCATATGTTTGTGTAGTTTTGAGAGTTCTTGGAATTGATTTCTAATGTTATTACACTGTGGTCTGAGAAGGTATATGGTATAATTTCAATTTTTAAAAATTTTCTGAGACTTGTTTTTTCTAACATATGACCTATCTTGGAAAATGTCTCATGTGCTGATGAGAAGAATCTATATTCTGCAGTTTGAGGGTAGAATGTTCTGTAAATGTCTGTTAGGTCCATTTGTTCTAGAGTCCCATTTAAGTCCAATGTTTCTTTTTTGATTTTCTGCCTTGATTATCTGTATAGTTCTGTCAGTGGAGTGCCAAAGTCCCCAGCTATTATGATTTTGCTGTTTATTTCTTTCAAGTCTAGTGGTATTTGTTTTATGAATCTGGGGCTCCTGTGTTAGGTGCATATACATTTAAGGTTGTTATATCTTCTTGCTGAATCAATCCCTTTGTCATTATATAATGACCATATTTTCTTTTTTTACTGTTGTTGATTTAAAGTGTATTTTATATAAGAATAGCTACTCCTGCTTGCTTTGGTTTCCA
>NW_012149841.1:5366385-5380028 GCF_000956105.1 Propithecus coquereli | reverse complement strand
TAGTCTATTGTTAAAACTTTCCCCTGTATTTTGTACTTACTTAAATGAATCTTTAATTTCTGTTTTTTAAAAAACAGAACTATCTCTTTAGTGAATTTTTCATTCATGTCCTGAATTATTTTTTTTTGTTTGTTTGTTTCTTTGTGTTAGTTTTCAATATTCTCATTGATCCCACTGAGCTTGTTTGTGATACATATTTTGAATTCCATGCCTGACATTTCAAAAATTTCCTTTTTGTTAGAGTCCATTGTGGGAGTGTGGACCTTTGGGCATGTCTAAAGAGCCTGCTTTTTCATATTGCCAGAAAAATACGAAACACTTCACAAATTTGTTTGTCATCCTTGTGCAGGGGCTTTGTTAATCTTCTCTGTATCATTTTCATTTTAGTAAATGTGCTGCTAAAGCAAGCACCATTCTCTCTATTTTAAACTACTATTGTGCTTTTTGAGATCATTTTACTGCAGAAATAACATCCTGTCTGATATAATAACTACCCAACATTCTGTTTTCTTCCAATGTTAAAATGAAATTTCCTTTAAGGTAAGGACTTAACTTTAACTTGTCTTTGTTTTCTCTTCAAAGCACCATGCACAAGACAGCAAGTATTCAGGGAATATGTATTTACTCAATAAATTAATGCATAGATAAAGCTTTGTATTTTTAAGCATCTCTGCATTTCGGTTTCCTACAATAAACACAATACCTGCCCTATGTTACTAGTACCTGCTTTTTGAAAGAAAAAGAAGCTAAGAGACCATGAAAATATTTGTGTAAGGGCCTCTGTCATATTATAAAGTCATGTGTTTAGATTCAGGAAGTAATTATGTTTATCAGGTCTCTTTGTGTATGACCTTTTCTGCATACATATAAAAGTTGGTTTAGAACAATTTAGTTAACAGTATTTCATGACATGGAATTCTGCTTTAATTTCCCATAAACCTATGAGGTCTCACTTTAATTCCAAAGGAGAAAGTTACTGGTTCTCTGGAAAAACTGTATGAAGCCCTGGGCACAGTATGACTTTGGTGTCAAACAAGGGCCCTTGTAATCAAGGTAATAAAATTAAATAAAGCATATTCTTGTCCAAATGGTAAATATGCCATTCTTCCACATGATTATAGCAATATGCCATCACTGCCCTTTGGGAGCACATCTCTATGGGGAGGATGACCAGTAAAAAGGTAATCATAGGACGATATGATCAGTGCTATATTAGCAGGAAACACGGGTAAGGATGAGGGAGACTAAACCCAGCCAGAGAGTCTTGAAGAAATTATACTTGATGCACATTATGACTAAAATAGGAATTTTGATTGAAACGCTAGTGGTTGTTGTCAGAATTACAGCTACCTTCTTATCTATTGTGAGCACTTGTGACTACTTTTGTTATACAGATTCCTGCGTGGAAAAGGTTAAGTGTGTGTGTTTTGCATAGGATAGTATCTTGGATTCCTACCCTGTAATCTCAGCATGATCTCAGGGAATATTGTAGATGAGTAGTTCTCAAAATGTATTAGAGTTACCTAGGGATTTAAAATGTTCAGGTTCCCCTCCTAGAAAGGCTGGTTAATTGGTCTAGGACCAAGTGGCATTTTTTAAGAGCTGCCCCACATAATTGTAAGGTGCAGTTTAAGTCACAAATAGGATTTGTGATAGGATTCTCTCTGTGGATGAATTTTAGATGCCTTGCTGAAATGGCATTTAGAAATCATACAGTGCAACTTCTATTTCCTTAAGGAGACTGAGAACTGGGCTGTGGTCCATATTCCTTACAAGTTATTTGTTATGGACTGAATTGTGTCTTCCCAAAATCAATGATGTTGAAGCCCTAAGCCCCAGTACCTCAAGATGTGACCTTATTTGGAAATAATGCTCATTGCAGGTGTAATTAGTTAAGATGGTGGGCCCCTAATCCAATTTGAATGGTATTCTTATAAAAGGGGGAAGGTTGGATTCAGAGATAAGCACATGCGGAGAACACCATGTGAAGATTGGAGTTCTGCTGCCACAAATCAAGGAACTACCAGAAGCTAGGAGACAGGCCTGGAACAGATGTTTCCCGAGCAACTTCAGAGGGAGAATGGCCCTACCAACAGCTTAATTTTGGACTTCTGTCCTCCAGATCTGTGAGACAATGAATTGCTATAGTTTAAGCCACCCAATTTGTGGTAATTTATGAAGGACAGTCCCAGAAAACTCATATAGTATTTTAAACATGAATGTAGCCCTACCCTGGCCAACATGGCTATTCTGACTCTTGTATGGTGTGTGGGTTACCCCCTCCGGTTCCCCATTCTATAGTAGCCAATGAAGATGGCTGTCTGGTCTCTGCATATCCAAAGGAGGAAGGTGAAAGTGTATGTGACTTGGATAGCTGGGTGACTCTGCCATGCCAAAGCCTTCTTGTGACATAGTCTGATTCACCACTGCTGCAGCCGGGCATGGAGGAGGGTCCTGACCCCTCAGAGTATTTAGAATTTCATTCTGCTATCAATTGCAAAGTATGTCTTAGAAATGGGATTAATGGTTAATATAAACTCTGTTTTTGTAGAATCAATGTCTTTGTGGCTGTGTACATGTGTGTGTACATGTGTGCATGTATGTGCATGAATGCATGCATGCTTGTTTATGGGCATGAGAAGACCCAGGTAGACATCTTTCTTTGATTTTGACTCTCAGATGAGAGTACTCGTAGCACTAGGGAAGGTTCTGAGCAGCCAGGGCTGCAGGCTGTCCCTGACCTGGTGAAGTCTTCTCTTTGCATTTTTTTGGCCATCTCGTTCTCTATTCTCAACATTTTGACCCTCAGCCTCCCTTCTTTTCCTTTTTCTATTGCCTTGAATACTTCTGGTTCCTCTGAGCCTAGAAGAAAAACACTGGGTAATCGTTATTCCCCTAGATGCTCTGGCAGATGTGTGGGATGTATAGCAAATGTTTCCTAGGAATTCCTGAGACAGCTTTGTTTTTCTTTTCCTTTCTTGTTCTGTATTTGCTTGTTTGTTTCATAATAGAATTAGGACTGTGGAGCTCTAATTATGGAAGAAGTCTGGAGATCATCTTGACCAAAGTCAGAGCAGAAAGCTGAGGGAGAATGGTTTTCTAATGGCCACACATTGTATGAATGGTGAAGCTGGCTGGAGCCTTGGTCTTGTCACTCTCCCATCCGGTGCATTTGCACCCACGGTAGTTCAAGCTTTGCATTTACTAAGCTGTAGGGTCTTGAGCAAGTCTTTTAATGACTCTGAATTTTGTATCCTCTTTTAAAAAATGAGGACCACATTATTTACATGGCAGGATTGCGGATTCCAGAAAATATATGTTAAAGGCCTAATTCCATCTTTGGCACCTGGAAAACACTCAGCATTAGTTGAGTTCAAGCATTGTGAGGACAGATGAGGATGATGTTCCAGGGGCTGGAAAGCCTGGAGCAGATATGGACGTCATATAGCTTAACAATACAAATCATTTGTTCCTCACAACAGTGTCTCTGTTGAAGTCTGTGCTATCAGCTTCCAAAATTATGAATAGCCTGAGTTGCATCAGCAGAAAGAGGGAAAAAAGAACAAAAAGCAAAAACTCAACAAATCTCTAGCCAGCCAACCTATCTATTCAAGCCAATTGGTTTTTCATTTAGCATTTATTTTTTGTTTGTTTGTTTTAATCTCATAAGAATTGAAATGGAGATCTTTTCTCTCCCTCTTTGAAATATTTCTGGAACTTGAGGACTTGAAGAGGGAGTAGAGAAAAGGAAAAGAGTGAGGGCTGGTCAACTTAGAAGTCAGCCTATGTTCTGGGAAACAAAGATATCATCTCAGCCCCCATGACAAGAACAATTGGGCTATAGGAGGGGCCAGACTGGCTAAGGAGCCCTAGGCAAGAGATTGGTTCCTGCCAAGAGTGAAGGAACAGGGATGGGGCATCTCTATCTTCTTATGCATTACTATGAGAGACATCAGAGTTGGCAGGGACTTAGAGGTCATCTTGAGCAATCCTTTTGTTATATAGACAGGAATCGGATGCCAGAGAAGAAAATGAGCTAGAAGATGTTTGGTGCTCTACAGGCCCTGGGTTAGGGCCTTATCTCATATTGTCTCATTTTGTTTTCACAGCAAGGCTTCATTAACCCTGTTTTTCAAGGCAGAAGACCAGGCATGAATGCACAGATGGGAAGTGGCTGCATCTGACTTCCCACTTAGGCCTGCGCAGATATTAAGGAATGTTCTTTCCCTCTTTAAGCCATGAGGGTCAATTTTCCTCTTTATGGACTTGATGGAAGTAAAAGTAACATTCTCGACCACTTGTCACTTAATGGAGAGGGGATTTACCATATTAAACAAAAAAGTCTCTTGTTGTGAAATATGGTAGGCTGACAAATGGCCCTCAAGGGTATCCAAGTACTAGTCTCTATGACCTACGAATGCTATCTATATGGCAAAAGGACTTTGCAGATGAGATTCAGTTAACGATATCAAGATGAGGGGATTATCCTGCATGTAATCACAGTGTCTTGTAAAAGGGAGGCAGAGAGAAATTTGACTACAAATTAAAGGCAATATGAAGACTGAAGCCAGATGCTACACCTCTGGCTCTAAAGATAGAGAAAGGAGCCATGGGCCAACTCATGCATGAAATGAAGCTCTCGAAGCTGGGAAAGGCAAAGAAATGGTTTCCCTTAAGAGCCCCCAGAGGAAGCAGCGCCCTGCAATTGCCTCGATTTCAGCCCGGTGGAACTTATTTCATTGTGCTGTTTTATAATTGAATTTGTGATAATTTGTTACTGCAGCCATAGGAAATACATGCACAGAGGACCACTATTCACATCAGCAAAGATGAAGTTTTGGGGCATGGTGGCCTTGAGTGACAGCAGAGTCCCACCGAGTGCTCCCATTTCTTGTCATAGACACAGAGTCATTCATGTTCAGTGTGTGGCATCTGAGCTAGATGTAGAGTATCTATAGAACAGAAAGCTGCTACGAGGGGGGTCTCTGGCCATGTTCTTCACTGGTTAATCTGAGTACCAGGGGCAATTGTCCTGCTGATTGCTAGAAGTTGTGTAGGGTCAGTGAGATCCCCTATTGTCTGTGTTTGGGGGGCAGGGCAATTTTGGGCTCTGCTGCCATTTGCAAAGCTGATTGACACCATAAACAGACATGTGGGGAGAAAGGAGTTAAGATGAAATCATAACCCAGTGAGAGAGGAGTGTGGGGGACAACATCTCCCTGTTCCTTGCCTTACATGGTGGAATCTGCTCACAATTTTTTTCTTCCTTACGAAGATTAATTTAATAGGGTAAAGGCAGGAAGGAGATGCTGCTGCAGGCATTCGGAGCGACGGTGTGGTGTGCACGGGCATGCGAGGCACTCAGAACATACCCTACAAACTAGTATAATATGATGGCACACACAGGATTTGAACCCTGGGTTTCCTAATTCCAAATTTCTCTTCCTCTGCCATTCCACATGGCTTAATACAGAAAGGGGGTTGGAGCTAGATCACAAGTTCCTCACATCTGGCCGAGGGTCCTTTCCACCTCACTATACTGCTGTCTTTGTAAAAGGAAATTTTCTTAGCATAACATCCTGCTTATCTGCATCAATATTTATTTCGTTCAATCTAACAGAGGTGCTCTTTCATTCTTTCCTTCGAAGAATTAAATATATCAAAAGGAAAAAAGTCGAAAACTTTGCAGAGATGATGTAGAATTTTTAAGAGTCCCAAGAGAAAATAATGTTATTTATTGAGTGTTCTTTTGGGCAGTGTGCTTTATATCCATCTTCTCACTAATCTTTACAAGGCTTTCAGGTTAGGTTTTATTATCTTTGAAGTACCAGTGAGGAAAACTGAGGTTTAAAGGGTACAGGGACTTGCCCAAAACCACTCTGCTAGGTCAGTGGTTCTCAGCCTTCAGCAAGCCTGAGAACCCCCTGGCAGGCTTGTTAAAGCATCCAGAGTTTCTAATTCTGCAGGTCTGAGGTGCAGTCAAGAACTTGCATTTCTTGCAAGTTCCCAGGTAATACTGATGCTGCTTGTCTGGGCACCACACTTTCAGAAATTCTGGGCTCCAGTGTTTTAAGAAGGATATGAAACCAGAGTAGCTGAAATCCAAATTACACTGTCTCAGGATTCCCTTTCTGGACCTGACTCCAGGTTCTCCAGTGACAGCAGAGAGCCTTGGGGCCTCGTTATTTCCCGGCAGAGCTGCATATAAGACCCACTGTCTGCTGGAGAGGGTGGCCCTGACTGCCTCGGGCTGTGATGTCCAACCCACTCCCTGAGTCCCACTGTGACCAAGAGAGCAGAATTCTGGTGACTGTCTGAGTCAAGGGAGGGCGGGTGGCTGATTGGATTCCAGCTGAGAAGTATTGCAACCGCCAAAAGTTGGAGTTCCTCTTCTATTCCTTAACTCTCTTTTTATTAATTAGAAATAAAACAGGTTTTTGTTTATTTTATAATCCGTATACTTCAAATTTATTGCTCAGCATAGTGATATGGAATTCCAGAACCTCTGGGAGATCACAACATTATTTCTATCGATCACCAGTTATAGATAGTTTAAAAGTTGTGCTTTCTTGGAAATAGTTCCAGTCTGGTTAATTTTAGCATTGTTGTATACTGAAGGAATGGGCACGGCTTGGGTTTGTGTCTGATTTAACTAATTTTTATTTTATTCACTTCTAGCTCTATTATCAACATGACACATGCTTATTGTCAAAAATTTGGAAAATACAAAGATTGTGAATGAAAAATGTACTCATAATTCCAACACACAGGACAACTCCTACTTACTTTTTGTATGATTTCCTTTGCTCTGCTTTTCTTTTGTGACCATTTATTTTTAAAAATGTGTGTATATATATATAAATATATATACACACGTAATTTTGTATAAATATATCAATGGTATGCTACTATACACTTTTTGGAAATAGAAAGTTCTCCTTCCCTTCTTTCTTCACCATCCCTGCCTCCTCTCTTTTTATCACTCCTTCCCTAGGTGACCAACGTAGGGTGCACTCTAGCTTTTTTTGGGCTCTTATAAGCACCTACTAATCAGGTGTCAGTCTCTTCCTATTCCTATTTGCAGTATTCATTGCACGCATATATTACGGTTTGCTGAGCTCTTCCACTACTATAAGACATTTTAATTTGTTACAGTTTTCACTGCTAGGTTCATGAAACATCTTTGCACTTAAATCTTTACCTGCATCTCTGAGTATTTACTTATTATAGACTCTCAGAAGTGAAATTCCTGGGTCAAAGTAGATGAATATTTTTAAGGATTTTTCACCATGGACATATTATTTTCTACAAAAGTTTTAATAATTTATTTTCCCACAAGCAGGGGTGAGAGGACAAGTGCTTTTGGAAGTGAGATTCTAGATTCCTTGGACTGAGATGTTTGAAACACTGTTCCTGTGGCAGATCTTCCAAACAAGACCTTAGTGGCATGACAACTCCATCTCCACTCATCCTACAGTCTTGGGACCAGGTTCTATGTTTTAAACAAAGCTAAAGTCCCCCAGTTTTTTAATGCTTGCTTTCTGGTCTACATATTGTGTCTATTATATTTCTTAAAATACTTTGCATGGAGCTACACTGCACTGACCAACTAATCTGTCTGGACTTCCACTTTGCCCCTTGCACCTTGCCAAGCCAAGGTATGCGTAAGCCAATAGCCCTTAGCTCCAGCGGATTTGCAATTGTGTTGGTCCTGGAGATGTACGCATGTATAGGGGTAAAGGAATGAACTGCTCTATGAGGATCCAAATGGGAGTACAGAGAGTAGGTGCTGCAGCAGTTCTGAGCAGGACAGCTTGTGGTCTGCATCCAAAAGGGAAAACTTCACAACAAAAGAGAAATTTGAACTGGATCTTGTAGGAAGGATGTAAGATTTGGAGCTATGGACTGAAAAGGGTGGTCTGAGGGTCTTAAATTGGAGAACTTAAATTGGCAAACAGCTAGAGATACAATTTGACAAGGTATTAGGGACTATCCAGAGTAAAAGTTGGATGCTGATGTGGAATAAGAGAAAAGAAAGACCAGCAATACTAGAAGTCCTGCACAGGTCAAAGCCATAAACTTGAGGGGGCCCAGTTCTCTGCAGTTATGTGTTTTGAATTCTCCAGTGCTCCTCACTGCAGGAGCACAGGTGGTGGCTGGCTGGTTTGCCCTATGGTTGGGTGTTTGTGGGATGAGTAAGGAAGAAGAACACTCGGGTGAGGGCTTTGAGGTCCTGGCGTAGAAGTGTTTGAAGTGACACACCATGGGGTCTAGGCTAAATAAGGAAACACACGGAGCAGGTAATTATTGGCTGATGATTTGAGGAAAAAAGGAGACGTCTAGGACAGTGCTTCCCAATAAAAACATCATTCAAGTCACAAATACAAGCCACCTAGAAATTTTAACATTTCTATAACACATAAAAAGAGACAGGTGACATGAATTTTAATAGCATATTCTATTTGGCCAACATAGCATATTGTAATTTCAACATGTGATATAAAAATTGTTAATCAGATATCATATATATATTTTTTTCATACTAAGTCTTGGAAGTGTGATGTGTATTTCATACCTACGGCACATCCCGATTCACACTAGCCAGATTTTAAGTGCTCAACAGTCACATGTGGCTAGTGGCTACTACATTGAATAGAGCAGCCCTAGGGATTGTGCTGAGATTGGGAAGATGAAGCGGGAAGTAAGGGGGTTAGGAAGGCTCAGAGTTTGTGATCAGAGATTGGAGGAGTTTGGGGATCAGAGGTCAAACACCCGGCTGCTGACAGTACCGTTGAGTGTGAGTGCTTAAGGTGAGCTGGAAGTGAAGGAAAGTTCTTAGACCTGAGCAGGTCAAGACTCAGAGAGGCCAAGGTGTTGATGGCAACTGTTGGGAAGGAAGGGAGGCTTAGTGCTTGGCACTTAGTGGAGGCTTAGACTAATGATGGTGAGCCCAGTGAGAAAGCGGCCGGTGAATATGGAGGGAGGTTCAGGAGTTAGTGGATAGAGTCCATGTGGGAGAAGAATATATGCCAGGACTTGGCAGAATACAGCCCACAGGCCAAATCAAGCCCAGTATCTGTTTCTGTAAATAAGGTTTACTGGAATGCAGCCACTCCCATTCCATGACATACTGTCCATGGCAGCTGTTGCTACAATGGGACAGTTGAGTAACTGGGACCAAGACTGCATGTCTCAAAAAGCCTCAAATACTATCTGACTCTCTACAGAAAGTTCACCTACTCCTGATTTATGTCATGGTCTAAATGAGCCTCGGAGGAGGAAAGGTTTCTTTGTAGTGGGGAAAAGTGAAATTCTAGGTGAATGCTGAGAGTGGGCCTGGCCTTTGGGGTTTTGCCTACAGTTTATTACTGTTTCAGCTCAATCTCAAGGAGGGAGCTACACCGTTAAAACTCAACTCCCTAGAGATCTGAGGATAGATACTAACTTTTGAAACGGCAGTGTCTTCTCCACAGTACATTCTTCAATCTCTGCAGATACTAACATCCACTGGGGGCACTAATGTGCTTTATAAATGGAATCATGATCTTACTGTTTTTATAAATTGGCATAGTGATTCCCACACCCATGGAAAGTTTGAACTTGAGTAGTGTTTATTTCTACCTAGAAACAAGGAAAGATTCTTTTTCTGCTTTACGTACAATTAGAGTCTATTATGGGAAGAACAAAAACCCTTTCTCTCTCCAGTAATGCCTGATGTATTGCATAAAAGTTCTCATTTGTCAGAAGATACATGAACCTGCTACTTCTCCTTTATGTAATTCTCCTCTCAGTAGGAAATGGTGCGGCAGATTCAAAGGGCAGTGGACTGGCAAGCATTAGACCCAGGATTTATTTTTAGCTTCACTTCTATTTTGGTGCCTCTAGATTTCAGTTTTCTCATTTATAATAATAATGGCAATAAAATGCTACCACTTATTGAGTGATAATAATAACTACCTTTTCCTGAGAGGCAGTAGCATTTGGTTACTATGGAACCTGACTGCCTGGGGTTGAATCCTGGCACCCCACTCATTAGCTGTGACCTTGGGTGAGTCACTAAAAATCTCAGGGCTTTACTTTCCTTATTTATAAACTGAGGACACACTACCTCATCAAATGAGTTAGCATTTGTGATGAACTTGGAACAGTGCCGGGCACACAGAGAGTGCTATTTTAGACCTTGTCAAAAATAAATATTTAATAAAATAAAATATTAGGTCCTTTATAACTACCATAATTATTAATGGAATACTAGGCTTAGTCCTTTATGTGTACTATCTTTTAATACAAATGTCAATGCTCAAGGGCATTATTATTATCCCAAAGTTTATACCTAAAGACAGATTCAGAGAGGTTAAGTTGTTCAATATCACACAACTAGTAAATGAAGGAGCCAGAATTACTCCAAGTCTTCTGATGCCAAGCCCTTGTCAGATATAAAACCTTGGGTGTGATCAGTCATTGCCAAGTGTAGACGATCCCAGGTAAGAGTTAATCCCAGTTGGAGAGTTTATTTGTTGGATTTAATGTGGTCCCATTTCTTGGCTATAAGACTAATTTGCTATGGGGCCCTGGACAAATGGCCCAACTTTCCCATTCTTTAGGCATCTTGTGCAGGAGAGAAATGACACTAACTTACATCCAAGACGGGGAGTGAATATCTGTTGATTTTAGCCTGTGCTGGGTTTGGTTTCCTAGGCCTGGAAACCTTTTGAGAAACCTTCTTTTTCCACTCTCAGCCCATATGATTGGGATGTAGCTGACCCCGCCTGCCTGGGTTGGGTTTGGGACATTTAACTTATCCCCGATCTATCTGAGTATGACATTCCCTTGGTCAGAGAATTGCTTCACAATGAGCACATACAAATATTTTTTGAAGCCCCTGCCTATATAAACAATTTGATTAAAAATGTATTAAAAATTAATGGGCCCATGCTAGATACAGTGATTTGTTGATGAAAATTTGAATTATGTGTAGAGAAGAGGTACTCAGATATTCATTATTGTTCAGCCAAAGGGTGTAAAGATTCTTCATCATTTCCAGGCTTCATCTCTTTCTGTTACAGTCAAGCAACTAGCTCTTCAAATTCTTTGTCAAGTGTGCCATTCCAGGCTAATTTTGTATCCTCTGACCATTAGAAAAAGAAAACAATGCTGTTAGTCAGCATGCTGTGCCTCTTGCAAATTCGCTTGTGTTAAAACAATATAGAACTTCTTGTCTCTGAGGTTTCCTAACACCATTGATTTAAGGCTGGTCCCATCATTGCTCGGGACACTGTCTCGTGACACTGTCTCGTCCATCCACTGTGCTGTTCCTGAAGACTGGATCTCAGTGACTCCCTAAAAGGTTGGTACTGTGCTTTGTTGATGGTGGTCACCAATGCGAGTCCCAGAGAATGTGGAACATGTGAATGACAATTTGTTTTTTGGTCATGTTAAATTTGGTGTTTGAAATCTTACAGCACAAATGTAGGATGATACATTTTCCAACCAAGTCTTAATCACTGCCTTCCTAGAATACAATCTCTTTCAATGTTAAGCATACCCTTGCCTTCCACACATGGCCACCAGTGGAAAAGGATAGCTGAGAAGATGCTGGGTGGAGTAGGAAAAGCGTTCCCATTTTTTCAAGGAATTACTGTCCCTCATCCTGCCTGGCTTGGGAGACCAACCAAGACCAACAGGGAGAGCATGATGTTACCACATTGGTCAGAGGCAAAAAGGGACATTGATTGAAAGGTCAGTTGGCATTGCAGAGCCACTGTCTGGAAAGCCCTCAGAATAAATGAGCATGGCTACCCACAGAGGACTGCCTGGCATGTGGCACGGAGCCTGTGGCAGGAGTGGGGTGCTCCTCTGGGTACAGGCTCAGGGAGTGTAGTGGTTGGGAATGGGGGTAAAGGTTGCTCGCTGCCAACTGCACTTCTCTTGGGTGTTGTAGACCACAGGAGGCACCATGGCAGCTGGTGAGGGGCAGTGCACAGGCTGCACACTGAGCTCAAGCCAGAGGGTGGACCATTGCTAAGTCAGAACCCTGAACTCATCCTTTGTCTGGTATGAGTGAGAATCACCTAAAACCACTGTTTCAGGACCATTTTGCCTGCCCAATCTCATGAAAGAAAAATAGCACCTGCCAGTGGGGCAATCTGCTTGTCAGGCTACTCTCCTGGGACCAGAGCTGAGTCATAGGGTCCCAGTATTACCCCATATCCTGGAAATCCTAGGGCTCTGGTTGCCCTTATGCTGAAAGTAGAGCAGTGGTTGCCAAATGTTTTCTGCAAAGGCCCAGATATTAAATATTTTTGGGCCATACTTTGATTGCAACTATTCAACTCTGTCTGTGTAGCATGAAAGTAGTCATAGATGATAGTAAGTGAAGGAGTGTGGCTGTGTTCCAACAAAACTTTATTTAGAAAAACAGGCAGTGGGTCAGATTGGCCCTCAGCACAAGCTTTCCAGCCCTGGGTACAGGATTGGAGAGTGTTTGGAAGGGGGATAAATCGGGGCTGGACACTGCTGGGTGTTGATTTAAACAAAGGATAAAGGGAGAGAGCAGAAGGGGGAAATAATTAGCATTTTTCACAAGATGGAGAGTATAGAAAGGGCATTCGAGATAAAAAAAAAAATAACAAAATAACAGCATATGCAAAGGACCGTATGCAAAGACCAGGGCCAAGAAGGGGAATGGCTAGTAGCCTGGTGAGAACAACACAGGGAGTGGCTGCAGGGCGTGCTGGGGGATGCTGTGTTCTTGGGAGGATTAAGTGAGAAAATAGATATGAAAATGTTTTACAAATTCTACAAACGTCAGCGTATTGTTTACTAATTTAAAGGACTGATAAGCTATGAATTTTTATTTTTATTTTTTCCCTATAGGTCTTGGAGAGCCACTTCAGGATTTTTTTTTTTTTTTTTGCCTGGAGTTACATGGTGAGATTTGCATTTTAGAAAGGCCACCTGACACTGTATAGAGGACAGCCTAAAGGGCTGAAGTGAGACCAGAGGTTGGTAAATGGGCTGTTACAGGAATCTGGGTGAGAGATGGTGAGGACCTGTACCAGGGCAGTGGTTGTGGAGGTGGAAAGAGGGTAAGAGCTGAAGAGATAGTTAGGAGATCAACTTGGCATCATCTGATAACATTTTGGGCAGAGAGGAAGTAAGAGATGTTTCGGTGATGACTGAGCATTTTCTTACGTGGACTGCTAGGCAGATTCTGATGCCATGTGTTAAGAGAAAAACCTAGCACTGTTAACACTTGGACCCTGGACCCTAACTGACAACTGTGCCCATGCATGGAATGGAAGGAAGAGAATGGGAGTCTGGGCTTGGCTTGAGGCAATCCCTACTAGGGCAGCACAGGCTCCTGAGGGTGGGTGGAAAACAGATGCCTGTGAGAGAGGCTGGGCCTTCTGATTTTCACTTCCCATCCTGGTTTGCTCACTGATCAGGAAGGAGTCTTAGTGCCTCACAAGTCAGCATTTCTGGCTCCACAACTGGGCAGTGCCTCGTTATTCCAAGAATACACTAATAAAAGTCTTTGTCTTGGACGATGAAAGCTATTAGAAATATATAATTCTACCATCTACTGTCTCAATTCATGGTGTGGTTGCAATAAGATTAGATCCAGATGGCGATTACTGACC
>NW_012149841.1:5344747-5366335 GCF_000956105.1 Propithecus coquereli | reverse complement strand
TTTTTTTTTTTTTTTTTTTGCCTGGAGTTACATGGTGAGATTTGCATTTTAGAAAGGTCACCTGACACTCTATAGAGGACAGCCTAAAGGGCTGAAGTGAGACCAGAGGTTGGTAAATGGGCTGTTACAGGAATCTGGGTGAGAGATGGTGAGGACTTGTACCAGGGCAGTGGTTGTGGAGGTGGAAAGAGGGTAAGAGTTGAAGAGATAGTTAGGAGATTAACTTGGCATCATCTGATAACGTTTTGGGCAGAGAGGAAGTAAGAGATGTTTCGGTGATGACTGAGCATTTTCTTACGTGGACTGCTAGGCAGATTCTGATGCCACGTGTTAAGAGAAAAACCTAGCACTGTTAACACTTGAATCCTGGACCCTGACCGACAATTGTGCCCATGCACGGAATGGAAGGAAGAAAATGGAAGTCTGGGCTTGGCCTGAGGCAATCCTTACTAGGGCAGCACAGGCTCCTGAGGGTGGGTGGAGAACAGATGCCCGTGAGAGAGGCTGGGCCTTCTGATTTTCACTTCCCATCCTGGTCTGCTCACTGATCAGGAAGGAGCCTTAGTGCCTCGCAAGTCAGCATTTCTGGCTCCACAACTGGGCAGTGCCTCGTTATTCCAAGAATACACTAATAAAGGTCTTTGTCTTGGATGATGAAAGCTATTAGAAATATATAATTCTACCATCTACTGTCTCAATTCATGGTGTGGTTGCAATAAGATTAGATCCAGATGGCGATTACTGACCGGCTTTCTCCCCTCCAGACCACATGGATTTATCTCACCTACTTAAAGGGCAGAGGTTAAGCCAGCACCTCTGCCATGCACCTTTGGGAAGCAGCTTCCATTTTCTGTGCCCCAGTTTCTTCAAATGTCATGTCGCCTTTCTCATAGACTTAGTATGAGGTCTAAATGAGCTAAAATATGTGAAGCACTTGACACAATGCCTGGAACATAGCAAGCTTGGTGTAAATATTATGGCAGAGCACTGAATGCACCAGGAGAGATGGGTTCCAACTTGTGGGGCTTCAGACTCTCCATGCTGTGCTTTCTCCTCCCGCTCTCTTATCCTTAGGTGGGTAGTCACTGGTTGGCCCAACACTTGATCCTAGGAGTACAGCCAAGAAAAGGGATTTCCGAGGCCTAGGGTTCTGATGGTAGGTGACATCTGGGTCTCTAATTCCTGATCTTTGTGCGGGTCGGATTGATTATTTCGCAGAACCAGAACACTGTCATTCAGATGAATTTTGGCTCTGTCTATTGGTTATTTCAAGCAAGTGATAAATTTCTCTTCCATTACTAAGAAACAGAAAGGGTACAATGAGTCAGCTCATGGCTGGAATGGAGCCCACAAGCTGAGTGTAGGCTGGGCTGCTGCACTTGCAGTTGGTGGGCATCACAAGCATGAATGGGGAGATGGGAGCTAACTTCCAAACAATAGATGCTATTTAGGGGGAAAATACAATCCCGGTTTAGTGTTTTTCCAAGATGTTTTCCTTTGAAATGAAAACCAGGGCCTGGTTACAAAGGCAGGGTGGATATGCTCTCTAGACATCAGGAATAGCAGCGTGTGTGTGTGTGTGTGTGTGTGTGTGTGTGTGTGTGTGTATGTGTGTATTTGTGTACACGCACCTGTGCATACACTATAAGCATGTGAAACATACCCCAAAACCTATGCAACAAATAAAACTGACATGTCACAGATACTTCCAAACTCTGACTTTGGTCCTAAACAAAATAATGAAGGAAACATACCTTCTTCTGGAGGCTGGATTGCTTCTGTGTGTTGGGGGGATTGCAGGGATAGGGAGCCATCCTTTCTGATAGGGGACTGAAGATAGGGAATCAACCCGAAAGCAGCCATCAGGGACTCCTGTGCATCCAAGACTGTGTGGGGGGAATGGAGGATTCAGCTTAAGAATACAGTGAATACAGTGATGAGGCTTCGAATGTCTGGTGGAGCTTGGAGGGCACAATTAATACCCAAGAATGTTTTGAGAGTAAATCAACAGGGAATAAGTGAGTCTTGTGAAAAAAGATACCTAAGAATTTTAGAAAAAGGGCAAAGCTTTCAAGAAAGAGGAGGAAGCATCCTAGAGGAAGTAAAGTTGAAGTTGAGCCTTGGAGCATGCTTTTTTGCAATGACTTGAGCATGTATTTATCCCCCAAATTAACGGAGCAGCAGAAAAAGCGTTTGCATTTTTCCAGCTGACTTTTCCTCTGCACAATTGCAGGCCACATGATGCCACCCATTGGTTGAAACTGGGACTGTAAATATCTCTGAGTGAAGCTGAGTACAGAGGGATTTAGACAGTAATGGAGCCCACAAAGGTTTATAATGTCCCAGCTCAAGTTTAAGGTCAATTTTATATTAACACTTATATTTGGAATACGGGGAAAAAATATCTGTTTGCCAACATCACATAAACAGATTTCAAGTACTAACGTATTTTACATAAAGCAGCAGCAATGCATTTTTCTCACCTGAATCAAGGCTAGAATGTTAAGTGAAGTGAATGTCAGTGCAGTTTCTGTAGAGTGTGGTAATTTGTTATCTTAGCAAATTTTCATGCTAAATTCATTTTCTTTTATCTCCCCTGCCTTTCAACAATAACCTGCCCTGCTTATATAAAAGGATTGAACTGAAAAGCTATTGATGGTAGATTGATTTGTTTTAGAATTTTTTAAAACAAGATTTTAGTGTTGGTTTTGTTTTTGGGTATTAACAATTAGGCAACTTAAAAAAACATAAAAACATTCTTGGCTATAGTAGAAAATTTAAAACTTGACATTTTAAAGAGGATTTTGTGTGTCTGCTTGTGTGTGTGTGTGTGTGTGTGTGTGTGTGTGTTAAACATTGAAGCAGAAATTGTGGTCTCATTGTATTGTTATTATTTTGGTTAGAGGTTTATATATTCCCAGGACAGATCTTAAACAATAGTTCCGTAGTAGCTCTAAACGTATTAGAAATATTAGAAATCTAGCTTCACATGGACATTTATAACTCTCATTCAGCAAAGACTACTGCAGTCCCATCAATCTCTCTATGCCCAAAGCCTTAATTTCTCCTCCCTTCTCCTACTCTGAATCTAATCAACCAAAGCAGGGGCTGGAAGCTGCATAGAAAGTGAAGCATAGATTTTGAGTGGTTGGGAACATTTAACATTTAGATTTTCGATTTGCTGATGAACAAAATTATTGAAATTCTGACCTAGTAGAAGCAACTGGGCATAATACACAGTTGAAATCTATACGTGAGGTTATCTCATGAATTATTCTATTTCAGAATAAGCTGAAAATAAATAGATGTATTTCAAACTCAAATATGATGCTGGTATTCAAAAAGAACAAACGTATTATAGAAGTAAAAAACACTAGAAGAAATTGATCAAGATTTGGAAAGGTGACTGGACACAGATCTAGGCTCTCACTGGTATCTGCATTTCACTCCTTTCTTCCTCCTACTAGCTGACTATCAATATATCAATATTATGGACTTCATTTTTTCTAGTCTTGGTATTTTCTTGGAAAACAGACCTTAAAGATTTTTTTTTTTTTTTTGGTTGTTATTTTACAGCCAAATATTAAACTTCAGTGCAAAGGAATTTTATCTTGGTCATGCCTGAATGGTTCATTATTATTGCTCAGTATTTTCATCCGTTCACATAATTCAAAAATTCTTCAATTAAGCCAGTGTGATTTAGAGGAAACATACTAGCTTTTAGACAGGTGGAAGCGGATAGAGCTCCAGCTCTGGAGTCAGGCAGGCCCAGCATCAAATCCCAGGTCTTGCACGGAGGAGATGGCTAAGACAGGTCAGGACACTTTCATTCTCTAGAC
The DNA here is from genome assembly GCF_000956105.1 of Propithecus coquereli. NCBI lineage: Eukaryota > Metazoa > Chordata > Mammalia > Primates > Indriidae > Propithecus > Propithecus coquereli. The sequence goes on along the minus strand of NW_012149841.1, from coordinate 5,362,496 downwards.
ATCAGTTTCAGGAAAAGTAAAGAAAATAGTTTCCTCCTTGCAGAGTTTCTGTGAGATTCTGTTTGTGCTTGGTGGAGAAAGTCAGTGGTAGTTTAATAAAGAAATTTATAATCCACATATAAGAAAATATCAACTCAGTTCATTTAAATTTATATTTAATAAATGTTGCTGAGACATGGACTCAGAACTTTGTTCATATCTCAGAATATCTGCACTTTTTTCTCCTTACTGGAGTTATTTGCGTCTTTGTCTCATCATCTCCTCTGACTACGCACCTCCTCTGGGCGAGGACTGTGACTTCACCAGTGTGGTATCCTGTACAGCACGGTTTCCCAATATGTCGTCTGCCAGACCCTGGTCCCAAAATATGCTCGGCCGGGAAAAATGTTCCATGATCTAATAAGATTGAGAAACGCTGCACACATACTGTGCCCTCCTCCAAGTGCTTTTCAACTTGCATTAACTCACTGAATGTGCTAAAAAGCCCCATAATAAAGAAGCCCTAACTCTGTTAAATGTATTGTTTCTCAAACTTATTTGACCATGGAGAACCACCTTTGCTTTTTAACAGCCTCCATTCATATTCTATCTAACACTTCTCTTAAGGTGGCTCGTGTAGTGTAGTCACACTAGGTGGACAGTAAATATGCACAGCATTATGTTTTATATATTTATATGACATTTTATATGTTTTGTTTCATACAAATTTTAATGCTATACAACTCTTTTTAGATACATCTTGCTATTGTTTATTCAACATATATTTATAAATTTAAAGAACATATTTCAAATATATATATTCTATATATATGAGAAAGAAAACCCAAATTATTATTTTAAATTTACCAAAAGCCCCCTGGAAAATCTTATTCCTATCAGGTATTTAATTCTGTCCATATTAAATAGATCTGATTTTTCTCATCAGTTCAAGAACCCCCTAGGCTGCTGGAAAGAGAATTGAATTCCATATACCAAATGTGCCAACTTAAATTAAAATGTTAATTAAAACAATAGCAACAATTGTAAAGACAATGGCAACTTCTGTTCTTTTAAAATGAATTGTGTTGGATGGAGTTAACTCTGAGAAGTGAGATTCCATTTGGTGATACTCGAACCTATTAAAGTTAAACAAAATATCCAACTCAGCTCATAAATGTTAGAGTAACATCTGTTCTGATGGATTCTCTTATGGGAACAATAACAGACAAAGGTATTCCCATAAATGGATATTTCAGAAAGCAGAAACAGCATGCTAAGCATTAATTTTTTAAAAAAAACAATCTCAGCTTATGATAGAAATCTTTTCTAAAAGTATCACACACTTTTCATCCCTATTATTAGCTCATAGAAAATGGAATTTGACCCATTCTTGATAGGATGGTCAGGAACAGCTTCCTTTTTTCTTCCTACCCTAAATGGTCCTACACGGCAGCTCTCTCATTAACTTACCAGCACCTCACTCTGCTGCCAGTGTGAATTTCTCAGAAGCTGTGCTCTCTTTGCCGTCTTTGCCCTACTAACCAGACCCACCTGAAACTGGCCTCTCACCTGAAGACAATGGAGATGTAAGATGAACAGTTTGTTAAGTCAGTAGCTGTTTTTAGTAAGCATTTGTAAATTAATAAGGTTATGTAAGAATCTGAAAAAATCACGTCATATCAATTACTGTCAACTTTTATTACCACACGAAGTTAATGTAGCACTAAAATAGTATTTCTTGATAAGTTTGGGCTTTCATAAAAACTTCCACAGCTTTGCAATAGCCACTTCCCCCCCTGTAATTCATGTACTTGCAGCTTTATTCAGTCTAGACATAGCGATTTAGTGTTAACTTGTGTCAGGCCCTAGGACAAATGCTGGGCATTGGTGTTTTTCAGAGAAGAACTAATTGATAGCACTTGTGTCTTCTTCAGCAAACTCTTTACCAACAAAAATTATGAGTCGGGGCTCAAAATACCAGCTTTGTTGCCAGCAAGCCCAGTTTGAAGAGCAGAGATTAGATCTGCGGCCTTAACTGGCTTCTGTCTCAGCCCCTCCCTGGCTTAACCTACCCCCTCAGCACAGACAGAGCTTCCGTGCCCTGCAGACATGGCTACTCACCAATTTATGTGATCATGGGCTAAAATAGTAACAGCTACCGATAGAGCCTGCTATACATTAGGCCCTACGCGCACCATTTCTAATTCTCAAACCCTGGGAAGTATTTTTAGAGGAGGAAAAGAAGGCTACCAGAGAGGTAAAGTAACTTGCCCATGCTCTGACAATTAGTTGAAGGTACGATTGGTATTTAAATGCAATTTTATATGGCTCCAATACTTGTGCTTTTCTTTGCTACCAGAGAATGATTGGAGTTTCAAACTGTTAGCTTTCCTCATGGCAGTCCTCTGTGGACTATATCCAACTCCACATGCCATTATCTTCCCCTTTCGGCGGCTGTCCTGTGCACGCACAATCTTTCTGGTGGACTCAATGCAGCCCCAAAGTTCCAACTTGCTATTTTTAGAAAAACCCACATGGCTTAGCAGTCCCTCTCAGCACACATTTGACTATCCAGGGATTTCACTGTTCTTTGTTTTACGATGGTGATATAAGAAAAAAACAAACAAACAAACAAAAAACCAAACGAATTGGTTGAGGAGAAAACACAGACAGCACAACTACTAACCGAGCAGAACAGGTCACAGACGGCACATCGCGGCAAAGCTGTACGAATCACCCTCGTGAAAGGCTCTAGGAAGCCGGATGAGCAGGGCAGTAAGAAGCTTTTTTCTCTTCGGGGAGAGATACCTTTGGTAATTATTAAGTTATTCCCCGAGCACTCTGATTCCCTATGTAGGTGCCTTTCTCATTTCTGCACCTACCATAGCTGTCTTTTGATTTTCCCTTTCTGTTGGTTTTGGGCCCTTAAGACAACAGCACGCTCCAGATGCGGCTGCACTTATGCCCGACTCTTGGTTAGCACTCCCTCTAGTGGCAGCTCGATGAATCCCCCACAATTACCCTCCGTTGCTATATTATTTGTGTGGTCAGAAGAATTTTCACTCAATTTTTATATAGCTTATTTTCTCATAATTTTAATGACTAGAAAAATCACTATATAGTTTATATAATATTATTTTTTTGCAATTTATTTCCATTTTTTCTATTAAAATAATTATCTATTGGATATATTAGTGCATATGTTTAAAACATTTAAGTTAAATCCTCAGATTGAATTTTGACGACAGAGAATATGCCTCTTTACATTAGGTCAGATCCTTCTAAAAAGGGCTTTCAAAGAGTTACAACACAATCTCATTGGCACTGCATTTCATGTTTACTTTTTTTTCCCTCACTATGTCATCCAGGCTGGTTTCAAACTCCTGGGCTCGATCCTCCTGCCTCAGCCTCCTGAGTAGCTGGGACTACAGGTGTGTGCCACTGTGCCCAGCTCATATTTACATTTTTAAGTGTCAAGTAATATTCCTCTTCAAAATTGTGTTTCTCTGGAAATTATAAGTTGGGCATTTTCTGTGTTTGTCTACCATTTGTACTTCTTTAGGTGTGAATTACCCACGCATATATTTTTCCAGTTTGTCTATTAGGACTGAGATATTTTGGTGTGAGCTGGAAGAACCAGCCTAGGCAGAGCCGTCGACCTCTCTTTATAGAATTGCACACTGACATTTTATGGGTCACACTCACTTGCTATCTATCTAGCAAGACCTTGTTTATCATTAATATTTATATTACACACTATATTTTATAATATGCTACATGCCTGTCACCTGTACAGAATTCCACTTTCTTGAGAAAAAGGTGAGGTGACTGGAGACACACAGTAGACACTCAAAAAAATGTTGTGGGAAGAGGACACCTTTTTAGGGACCCCCTAACATCTGCAGGCAAAAGTTTCTTCTTGTCAAAGGAAGCAGATGATATTACCCGATACCTGTGTTGCAATGAGGGAAGAGAACTTGCGATTTCTATTAAAAAAGCAAGGTTTCATGCCTTATGTTTAAATCTGTTATCCGTCGTGAATTGATTTTTGTAAGAGGTGAGAGGTGGGGATCCAGTTTCAATCTTCTGCATGTAGTTATCCAGTTTTCCCAGCACCTTTTATTAAAAAGAGATTCTTTTCTCCATTGTATATTTTTGTGTGCTTTGTCAAAGATTAGATTAGCATATTCGGATGGTTTCCTCTCTGGATTCTCAGTCCTATTCCAAAGGTCTATATGAGGTAGCACAAGAATGGAAGAATAGGCTCCACACGTACTCGCCATCAAGTTGGCACTAACTGATCAACACTATGGTGCGCACACGGTAGTAATATTCTTCAGGGATTGGGGGGTTCGGGGTGGGTAAACTCACAACTAATGGACGCAGTGAGCATTGTAGGGGGGAAAAGGCACACCTCAAATCATGGTTTGGATGTGGCAAAGTCCCCATAATATTCTGAAATAAATAAATAAATAAATAAATAAATAAATAAATAAATAAAAAGCAAGGAAAAGCCTCTCCACTGCTGTTTGGAATAGAGCAGAAGAACATTGTAGTGGAGTTTCCTCACACATTCTTTGTTTTGGCCTTGGATGAAACGACAAAAGGAGTCAGAATATTCACCTCCTGTGAAGGGGTGACCTAAATTTTCACTGCAGGGTGTGGCCGAAGGCCAGAAACAATCCTTGTGTCACCTGACACCATTTCCAGGTGAGCTGGTCTTATACTAGCTCTGGGGCCCCTAAGACTATTTCGATGGATGAAGACAGCGGCCCTTGGGCAGGGGAGGTAAAGCACTGTGGTTAATACCTGGACCCCAAAATCAACAGAAAACAAAGGATGAATCAAATCCTTTAGCCCATCTCACACCTGGGTGTGTTAGGATTAGGATTTTATGGAGATCAAAATAATGTCTGGTCTTACCTGCAGAGGGGAGATAGCCCAGTTTGTTCCGACAGCTTGGGCTAGCACAGTTTCCTAACTTGGCAGGTACTTAGCAAATATTAGGTAAATGAGAAGAAGCAGAAAAGAATTCTCAGTGCAGGTATGTTCCCTAGTCAACTGAATTTTTGTTTGGTTACACACAATTTATAAATTCTTAAAACTGACAACATTGTCTGTTTTCTTTTCATGATTTAAAATTTAGAAAGGTGTCCATTTAAAGATCTGACAGATCCTTGGTGGTTTTTCTACCATAGCTTCCTATGTGACTATTTACTTTGGCTGGAGTTGATTTTAGTGTGTGGCAACAGCAATCACTTTTCTTGAGCAAGAAAACTAAATCTTTCCTCTTGATTACTGTCATATATGTTGTGAGATAGATCACAAGTTTCATGAAATACTAGCAAAGTTCTATGAAACAGTATGTTTTCTCTTTGTTGTTGTTAAAACTTCAGTTACTTCTCTAAGCTTTTCGGTGGACATTTGTAGTTTATCCTAATCCAACAGTAATTTCTTCTTTTCCTGGTCAAAGCACCTCTATTCGCCTTCTGAGAACTGCCCCCTCGGTTCCTGTTGTTTGTGAGGAGCTGACCTTCTCTTTGCTCTGGGGTTGGTCGGGAGCTTGGGACCAGCACATGATTTTTTGATACTATCAGGTGAAAGGTGCTCCTTTCTCTGTGGGGTTGCTAAAATGGTAGGAAACAAAACTATGATTCACCCCAGGCAATCTTTGTCACCTGTTGGGGGATCCAGCCTGAGGGCAAAGATAACATCGACAGGGAAAGGGAGGGACAGATCTCTGAGTTATCTTTTGAGCACTTGGACCCAGCAATGTCGGTGGATCTTCCCTTATATTTTTTTCCATTTCAAGAGCCAATCAGTTTTGCTATTTAGTAAAATAAGTTACCATTGGGTTTCTGACACCGGAAGCAAAAGAGTCCTCAATAATGAAGTTATGACAGATTTTGTAAAGTTGAATTCCTTCCCACTAACTTGATTTTTTTTTTTTTTAAGTTGATGCAGATCCCAGAGGTGGCACATGATTTTTTTCTGTTTTTGCAGTTATTCTCAGTGATCATTAGGGGGGACACTGCTACGTAGCCTGGGCCAGCTGGAGGTCTACCAGGCATTTTACAATTAATATGGCCAAGACAGGTTCCCAATTTCCATCCAAATTGATCCCTTCCTCTAGCATCCCCCAACTCAATGAATGACATTTGTATTCACCTAGCTGCCAAGGGACCACCTGAGAGTCATTCTGTAATTTTCCTTTTCCCTCATGCCTTACATCTAACCTGCCAGCAAATCTTTGTTAACTCACCTCCAAAGCACATTGCAAATCCCTCTTCCCTTGAAACCCTCCTCATCTCTTGCTTGCACTCCTGCAAAAGACTTCCTAGTGGTCTTCTTACAGCCACAACGTGTCCTACGCAGAGTCATCGCAGTGGTCTCTTAACCCAGATCAGAGCAGAGGTACCTCCCTGCCCAGAACCTTCCCATGGCTTCCCCCACCCTAGTGATAAGATTCAAATTCTTCGCCACACCTGTGCCATCTCGCATAATGTGGCACCTGGTTACGTCTTCATATCTATCTTATGCTACTCTCCTCCCCCATTATGCTCATCAATGTGCTACCTGATTCCTGTGCACCTGTTGAAGAGTTGTTAGGACACATTAAAACCAAATATTTAAAGGAATATATAACTGCAGAACATGGTCTATTTTCCACCTGGCGTTAACTCCTCTGGAGATTTCCAGAGAGCAATGTCTATGATATCTGTAACCTTCCATAGATCCCTAAGATCCTCTACTCATTTTATATCAATGGATACTTACGGCAACTACAGTGAGGCATGGGTATGCGATTATTAGCATTGTTCAGTGAAGCACAATAAAAATGATGCAGGTTTTAACTTACCCAAGATGATAATGATTAGTAAACTACAAGTGCCGAGACTGGAACTGAAGTCTCTTGTGTTCTGGGTCATTGATTTTCCTTCTGTTATTTTCTGGCAATAATTAGACTGGGGCCAGAATGACTCTGTCCCTGTAAATTTTTATTGGGACAGAAAATGTGAAAACATTAAATAAGAAGTGTCTTTCAAGAGCTGCATGAACCAAATATATGACGATGGTGATCTTCAATGCACAGACATTTCCTGGCCTGTGTTGGCAGAAAGTGGCCTGCTTTCTGCACCTGGGGACAAATTTATGAGGAATTCTGTGCCAATGAATACTTATACAGGAGGCTTCTACAAAGGAATGTGTAAAAACCAGAAAAAGTCAACCATATTTCTTATTACAAAGAAAGATGAATTTTGTAGACAGCTTCTTGGGGCTGTATTTGCGTGGGGATTGATGGAGGCTAACCAGCGATAACCTTATACATTTCTACACACTGGAAACTTACTGCCTTAAGGCTCACGGCTCATTTCTGAAGAGGTAGAGCAAAAGGCAGGTAGAGAGGGGAGGTGTTTCGGGGGCTGACCATCCAGGTGCTCATTGCCTTTCATGCAAATGACTAGTAGTACCTACATGAGTGCATGCTTCCAAAGTGGATCCAACGTCTGCTTTTATTTGAAAAATATATATATAATCTATCTATATAAAAACCTTCCAGATCAAGTGCACATTGGTAAGCAAAACATCTGCTGCTAGCAAAAAGCAAAAGCAAACTATACACCACCGAGACTGATAAAACTGCACCATAAATTCCTAGTGTACAATTGTGGTTTTTTTCTTTGTCATTGAAAACCCCCTAAAAAATGAAGATATTTTGATATCATATACTTGAACTTTATATTGGCTACACATCTGAATCTCCTGCGTCAGTGACATGTGGAAAAATGGGGCTCGTGAGGATATACTGGCAGGCCATAAACTCTAACTGGGCTTCTGGGGACTCCTGTGATTTTGAGGAACAGAGAGCCCTTCCGTCCCTCCTCGCTGCAAAGAAAGGCAGAGATGTCAGAGGCAGGGCAGCCCCAGTGCACTCGCCGAGGCGGCAGGCATGGAATGGTGGGGAGCTGTGTGCCAAGGAAGGCAGAGGGGCACAGGCTGGCAATGCCCTTGGCAGGCAGGACGGCGGTGGGAAAATGATGAGGAAGGCAGGCAAGAGGATGTTGCCAGAGTGTCAATCATTGGTCTACAGGACTCTGACTTATTTTCCTCAGTACCTGCCTATTTTTTTCTTTCTTGACAGGGCAGAAAGGCTGACTAGATGCTATGATTGCCAAGAATCTTATAAACTACCCAAGAGAAACATGCTGAACCAGTGCTAGCTGGAGGTCAGGTAGGGCATCTGTCTCCCCTGTTGTCATATTTACTTATCTCCATTTTTCCTCCAGCCAGATTTCAAAATATATCATTCCACTGTATTTTGAAGACTGCATGGAACAATGAAAAACACAATTACCATACAATTTTGGACTTGAATTCTGACTTCATAGCTAAGCATAGGCAGCACAATGAAACAAACCTCAGCTTTTATCTGCAAAATCTTGTTTCAGAGGTTGTGTTAAATATTCATTAAACATTAATTGAGTGCTTGCTACGTGCCAGACACTGTCTCATGAGTACTGGGAGCCAACATTCTCATAGAGTTTGTGAACTAGTAAGAGAGCTAGACATTAATCAAATAATTATACTAATGACTATGCGATTGTAGTGTGGGAAGGACAGTTCCTATGGCTGTGCAGGTTGTGCACTGTGCAACTCCAGGGGAGCTGTTCGTATTGCAGTCTATGTTAATTGTGGTCCGTGAAGTTGTGCAGTATATAAACTATTAATATATATCAGTGTATGGCAGCCCAGTCTGAGGTAAGGGCTCTGAAAGAAAGGAAGCTGGGTCTATTGGAGAATATGAAAAGGATAATTAATTTAGACTGATAAATTGGATAATTAATTTAGACTGGTGAGTTGCTTCTGTAACAAAGTGCTACTTAAGCTGAGATGCAAAATAAGTTGTTTGTGCTTAGACATGTTATAGAATCTACAGTGCTCTTTCATTTTTGTGTGGTCTTTTTCCTGAAAGCATCTCTCTTGAGTCTTATTTCCCCGATATGGGGTGTCATTGGGTAGATTCCTGAGTAAGGCTGTCTCCAGAGCTAGGAAGAGACTGGACCAGCAGTCGGCCTACTAGAAAAGGAACTTACACAGAGAATAAATCTTCCCTTTTATGTCAGGAGGGATTCTGAGCCCTGGTTGAGTTAAAGTGGGGATCCAGTGGTCTAGCTTGGGGTACAGGGCATGGATAAGGGGTGTAACATGGCAAGGCCTGGCGACATTATCACTGCTATCAATGACATTTCCAGGCTTAGGTCAATCCGTGATGATGCTCCCAACCCTGCCTGTGGGGAGCGAGTTTAAAGAGTGAACACTGAGATCCACAGCACACCTGGCTCTCTCCAGTGATCCCTGGTGTGGGGCTTGGAGCAGGAGAAGGGCGAAGGCAGGAGGTATGAGGGTATGAGTGGAGAGAGGACCACAATTGCGGCAGGCTTACGGTAGGAACTGAGCATCAGGGAGAAGGGACTCACAGCTTGGGCCTGATGACACAACATTACCCTGAAGGCTAGGGTGAAGACCTTTCCCAGCTGGCTCAAGTCTGGGGAGGGAGGCGTGTCTCACTTCCTCTGACACCTCCGTGGGCTATAGGCATGCTCAGCTTCTCCTAAGTCAGACCTTTGCTCAAACTGTTATTTTGGGCAATCCTGGGCGGAGATCTCTGTTGGCCCCTCCAGACCCACTCTCTGCCCTCTCCACACTGCTCTCCATGCAGGAAGGCTGACCTGCATGGGTCCCATCAGTGGGTTCCCTCATTCTTTTGCTTCCGCATGGGTGTGGCCGATGGGGGCGACCCCTGCAGGACATTAGAGAGGGGAAAGGGAGGTCAGAGTATGCATTTCCGGCTCCCACCCTGCAAGGTTGGCTCAGGCTGGCTTTGTCCCTTGACCAGGGGTTACTGTTCCTTTCCAGGTGTCCAATTCTACATGGCTCCTTCTTTTTGGGTTTTGGTAACTATGTTCTTTCCAGCCTGGGGTTGGTAACAGTGCAGCTTCTACCTCCTTGGGTTGCTGCATTCTTTCCTGGGTTACTGTGGTTTCTTCACCCATCCTTTTGGAAATGGTCCATTTGCAATTAATTTTCCTCAAGTGATCCCATTTTGAGAGTTCCATTTGCTTCCTGTTGGGAATCAGACTGATATTAATACAAATGCCCTTCTACTTACCTCCTGAATGATGAACTTCAACACATATTTCAGACTCTAACTCAAATGCTACTTTCTTTCTAGAGCACTCCCTACCACCCACCTCACCACTACACGCAGGATGGTTTGGCCCACACTGAGGTTCCACAACATGCTCTCCACTGCGGTTCATATGGGGCTTTGTGGGAGCTATTTGTTGCACGTCTGATTTACCTTCCTCTCTCCACACCAGACTGTGAGCTCTTCACATGTGTCTGGCTCACCTTCCCGTCCCTGGTGTTTTGCCTGCTGCCTCTTCATTTTGTGAATGAACCAAGGCCCAGCCCAGGGGAGCTGGCCAGTGCCACCGTAACTTTTACAGGACGTATCATCTTCTTCCTAGAGTTGGGGCTTGTGACGTTTAATCTGTACGGGGCCATGTGTGTTGGTTTTTCCAGCTCTGTTGAGAATCTCGGCATGATGATAACCATGTAATCAGGGCGTCAGAGGGGGTGAGCTGCTTCTGTGGGACTTGAAGAAAAATTCAGTCCCTATGTGCATTATGATTAGTAAAGTCATTCAAACCGTGACATAACGACGACTGTGGATTAAAAATCCACTATGTGCTAGGAACTGCATTCACCCTAGGAAGGAGCCATTACTTTCACACCAGAATTTCGAAAACTTTACAAAGAATGTTGGAAGAAATATGAGCAGAGAAGAAATACAATTGCTCTTATTTTAAGCCTTACACCTAACACTGGCTATCCCTTAGTGCTTACAGGGATGGGCAAGCTCAAGACATACCAGCTCAAGACAATATAGAATCTCTCCTCCTTCCTCCTTCACTTTCTTTTCTTATCCTTCCTTGTAACAGAGGTCTGCAGCCTAAAATGCCAAAGTTCAATAGTAAGTAAAATTTTTCTCATGCTCAAAATTTTCTCATGGCAAGCAGAAATGTATGAAGCCCAATATCATTCACATTACATTTCTAAATAGTGATTTGATAAATACATAACGTGATTTAACTTGGTTATCATTGAGAATTCAGGGGTTGTATAATTCAGGGGTTGTATGACTCTGCGTAATATCAAAGCCCCCCCCTCCCACCTGCAGTGGGGGCTGCTGTCCAAGGTCCAGAGCTCCTTGGTCACAGTCTCCTTCCTATCAGCCTGCATAGCAGGAATCCTCCGGGTGACGGCCCGTGTCCTGAGGAACACTGGTGCTGCTCGGGTCATTGTATCTAGGAACTCAGAGTAATTGGCCCAATAGCAAACCCCAGAGCCTTCAGAGCAGAGGCGCGAGTATCTGCCGTCTCTTTTCACCCACAGAAGCACAACAAATGTCTTCATTTATTCTCCCTGGGTGCATCCTTGTAAATTCCACTCATCTTTCTTCTTTGGACTTTTTGATTAAAAATGCTGCCAGCAGAACAATTTGATGTCCAAGGGAAGATACTGTTCGTGAGGCATCTTTATTTTTATTGTTTTAGAAGTTGGAGAAGGTCCTTTTATGCTTAAAAACCTTCCTATTTCTTTTCCCCACCGTGAATGTAAAGTGGAAGCCGACAGAATGTGTTAACCTTTCTTTCCTGTGCAACTTCAATCTGTACTGCTCTGGGTCCCTGCACACTGCTTAGCATTTCCCAGGCACAAAAAACCAGCTGCAGCTGGGTGCTCTAGGTGCAGAGGAGTGGGGAGCCCAGGTGAGGGACACCTCGCCTTCCTTGCCAAAATGTGCCTGTTCTGCATGTGGTGACTGAAGGGACTGAAAAGTGACAGTGCAATAAGCACCTTTTGGGGGTCTATGGGGATGTGGAGCAAAGTCACAGCCTCTAAATCTGTTTGCCTAGCACTTGTCTCCTAGCCATCCCATGCCGAGCTAATTTACATATATGAATAACATTAACGGACTTGAAAGTCATTTAGCATGAGCCTAATATGTGCCTGGTACCATGCTAAACATTACGGGTAGAATGCATAATTACTCTCCTGGAGAAGCTCATGTCTAATGGGGGAGACAGATATACACACCCACATACCAAATAAGCACAGGGGTTGGCACGTGAGCCATGAGGGTCTCCCGCATCTGTATGTGGCAGATGCCCCAGTCCAAATCACAGTCACCAACGCAAGGCTGCTGGGAGGACAGGGTAGATGGGGACAGTCAGGTGGGTTGCCCTTATGCTATTCTCTAGGGTCTCAACAACTGAGCTTGGTAAAAGGGCATCCAGTTTTCAGTCCAGTGAGATTGTCTTCTGGGGCTGGTAAAATGAAAGCCTTCTGAAAGCTTCTTAAGAAAGTATAGTTTGAGTAAAGAAAAATACCTTAAATGGTGGTTCTCTGTATCTGAGCTTCAAAGAAGAGGGAGTGAGGTGCGCAGGCTTCTGGAAGGCACGGACTGTGCTTTTTGTATTTGCAAAACCCAGTTCAGTGCCTGGTACAGAGCAGAAACTCAGCAACTACTGGTGGCCTGATGAGGTAGGAGTTGAGTGATCTGTGTTCCAGCCCAGTGACTTTTGATCTAACACTTTTTCCTTATCTTGGTTTCTTCATCTATGAAATGAGGGGTCATGCTTGAAGAGATCCAAGGACTCTTTCTGCATTGATATTCTCTCAGTCAACAAAAGAAGATAAAACAAAACAAAAATCCACCCTCTAGGAGAAAAAAGGGGTCCAGGGTACCTGACAGTGCCCAGGAATGTGTGTGTGTGTGTGTGTGTGTGTGTGTGTGTGTGTGTATAATATCAGTTCATGATGTAAACTGAAATCAGATAAGCTGAAAGGTCACAGTGGAGAATTCATGGCTGATTGAACAGTTTGGAGATTAAATATTCAATGTACATTTCCATTAAGGGGATCTATATCACTGTGACACTTAACGGATTTTTTTTTTCCCAATACCTCTTGTTTATAGAGATTTTTTCTTTTTTGAACATTAAAACTCTAGAATGATGGCTGGGTATGGCAGCTCATGCCTGTAATCCTAGCACTTTGGGAAGCCAAGGTGGTAGAATCGCTTGAGCCCAGGGGTTGTAGGCTGCAGTGAGCCGTAATGATGCCACTACACTCTAGCCTGGGCATCTGAGCGAGACCCTGTCACAAACAAACAAGCAAACAAACAAACAAAAAAATCTAGGAAGAAAAAGGTAGTAATCATATTGCTTCTTGGAGTTCAAAGAAAACTGGAATTAGAGGCCCACGGATAATTTATGAAATTAATTGTCATAGTTGATTGACAGAGGTTAATGATGGAAATGGTATGTTGCAGCCCTATTCCATCTAAATATTGAACAAATGAGATACCTCAGGCAGTGACTTTTCTGGAAAAATACAGGGCCACATAATGTCACTCATTTCCTAATCATATCCGTAGTTCAATACTAAGGACCATTTTGTTCAAATTGAAGACACTCTAGGCTCAGAATGGAGGGCCCAGTTTTACACTCTCATGTTTATGCTCTAAACATCTCACCTACAGTTCAGTGCAGAATTTTCACTTGAATCTTGGCTGACGTTTGAGGAGCTCTGAAAAAGGCGGAAGGTCATGTCTCAGAGGCTATTTTTTCCCCTAAATTCAGGCATGAATGGACATGCGTTTGAAGTTTTGTTACAAATTAGGTGATCAATGTGGTGAGAACAAAGACAGGCAGGACAACTGAACAAAGTAAACATATCACTAATTAGGAATTTTGCAGAGGTTGTAGCAGAGAGTAACTGATATAAGAGATGTAGCCATAAATATGTTTTGTCCAGAGACAGAAAACATCATTCCTGGAGAGAAGGAGTTGGTGGATAAGGCAGGAAAGAGCTTAGAAAGAAACTGGAGTTCAGGACAGGCTATTAGTCATGGGGGAACAGGAAGGCCAGGGCAGGCCCTTACATGCATTGATTTGGAGCAGAATAGAGAAAATGGCTGAAAAAGCTGGACCCATGAGCTGTTTCCATCATACTTACAGGAAATGCCATTTTGTTTTGCTGACTTTACATACCCTCTATGCCTGCCTCCAGTACTGACCCCAGAATCCAGGGTGGACTGAAGTAGATATCAGCTAGTTTCAGCATCCAAGGGTGTGAGGACAAGGTTTCCAACCAGCCATGCAACACCTCTACGCTTAGGAAAGTCCTATCTCTCAAACCTCCTTCAGAGGGCTGCAGAATTTGGAGCACTCTCACATTCTTGAGGAAGTGACAGGAGAAGGCAATGGCAAGTATGAATCACCTTGAGAATGGCTGCTTCTGGAAGAGCTAGCTGCTCAGTGTTAATGACACTAATGGACATGTCATCTGTCAGGTACACCAATATGAAACTGTCATCTGTGCATATCCCACCTGCCAAGATTCCCTTAAACGTGTTGCAGCTTGCAGGCTGTGGCCCATTCTATGCCAGAAGGTGGAGAAAATGTGGGGTCTCCAGCATTTCTCTGAGGGTCCGTGGCAGTTAAATCCATAATAATTTCCAGGGAAATAGTTCCTTAGGATGGGAAGAAGGTTGTATTTCTCAGATCCATTAGTCATTAGCTAAGTTAGTTGTATTTCTCAGATCCATTAGTCATTAGCTAAGCTACTGTCCATCTGCTATCTTTAAATTTACTGATTTCTTTTGAGAAATGAAAATAAAAAAAAAATAAAATAAAAAAATAAGACACCAGAATGAATTTCGTGTGCTGCCAACCTTAAAAGATATTATTTGAATTCATGAATAATGAATAGAAGGATTTTCACTTGAATTCAATTTTCTTGGCTGCTACCAACTTCCCTACAAAACAAATAACCATTAACTTGCTTGTCACCTCTCAGGACACATTGAGAAAAATGACAGGAACACTAGATGGTGTCAGAAATCATTTTCAGTGTGAAAGGAGTCATATAATTCATTATCTTTTGAGTTTCTTATGCTTGTGAAAGTCTCCAAGTCTAGAGAAATGCTGAATATCTTCCCAGAGGAGAGCACTCAGATCAGGTAAATTAATACCTGGGCAAGACAGTTCCCTTACCTTATTCCTCAGGCTGTGATTCTACCCAGGGTTAGAAGGGAGGTGGGGTGGATTACAAAGTCAGATAGCACAAGACTAGTTCTGGTGATGCCATTGAATAGCTGTTAAATCTTGGGCAAGGCTTCAAGTCTTCTCTCATCTTTGGCAATATCATAAAACCTACTTATAGAATTGCTTTGAAAACCAAATAAACAAATATAGAGGCACATCGTTAAACTGTAAAATGTGGAAGTATTATTAAGTCTAAATCCAAGTCTGTTACGTATTTAGATTGGCTATATTAAAGTGTAAAGGTACCAACATGTTTTCTGGACATAAGGTATTATAACTGCACATTTGTGTCCCCCAAAGTTTGTATGTTGAAATCCTCATCCCCAAGGTGGTGGTCTTAGGAGATGGGGCCTTTGGAAAGTGATTAGGTCATGAGGGTGGAGTCCTCATGAATGGAATTCATGCCCTTATAAAAGAGGCCCTAGAGAGCTCTCTTGATTTTTTTCCACCATGTGAGGATACGATGAAAACACTGCTATCGGCAGCCAGAAGAGGGCCTGCATCAGAATCTAACCATGCTGACACCCTTACCTTGGACTTCCAGCCTCCAGAACTGTGAGATATAAATTTCTGTTGTTTATACGCCCCCTCGGCTATGGTACTTTGTTATGGCAGCCTGAACTGACTGAGACACAGGAGTGACTGGGTCTATCAGGATATTATTTTGATGAAAAAGTTTTCTGGAAAAAGAACACATTTTATAGAGGAATATCAGTTTCCTCATTTTAAAATTGCACCAAATAAATAAAATAGGAGCCACTCTCCGCCGCTTGTTTTTTTCTCTTTCCTTGGATGTGAGGAAGAGTAGGATGATGTGCCTATGATCTGGAGAACCCTGGCCAGGGCCGAGGGCAGTAGCCATTCCTCAAACACCACCTGTCAGGACACGGCGGACGGGTCCTTAGCATAAAACTCCCCCTCGGTCAGGTCTTCGTGATTGTCGGAATTCAGGGTGTCGGACATGAACCTGTAAAGGGAAATCTACTGACGTTGACAGAATTTGTACTTCAGTTCCAGCCTATAAACTTTGTAAACAAGTGTGTCTTTACATTTAAAATTTTGAGCAACATTAAAAAAATAAACTTGATTCAGTGTAATTGTGCTCCTTTTATTTGGAAGAGGGACCATTTTGAAGATAATGAATGCTGTCGATCTGGAGTTTTTCTCTGGTGCTATTCTTCCCAGGAACACAACCTACTTTACTGACAATGTCTCATTTAGTCCTCACAAAAAATGGTGTCCCCTGTGATTGTCCTTCTCCCAAGTGTCTTTTGAAAGAAATGAGATTGGAACCATTTGTAAGAAATTGAGGAATTTAAAGAATTTCTAAGAACTGAATGAAAAGAACTTAGGTCTTTCAGTTGGCAGAAAAAAATCACCAAGGTCTCCTGAGAAACAGAATCTACTGTTCACTTTCCTCAGAGGGACATATGTTTGCAGAACCAAAATGTGTCAAGAGTACCCTTCAAGGACTCTCTTGAAACAGCCTAAACTCATTTCTAAAGTAAACTAAATCTGTTGGTTTCTGTCTTATGCATATCATCAAAGTCAGAGAATGATGGGGAAGCTGGATTCTTATTTGCTAAATGGAATGTTGTTAAATCCACATAGTAAAAGATGCCAGATAAATTCATAAGGGAGACAGAATGAAAATGTGAATTGCGAACATTGAGGCGTGAGCAATATTTTGCATTTATCACTCAATCCTTCTTCAAGATTGAGGGCAAAAATTATTGAGTTGCACTTTGGAATGACTTCTGATCTAGTCCAGGGTCATCTCTGAAGTCTTTCCGTTTCAGTGAACATGTACAATGACTGTGTTGACATCCCATTGGTAGGCAGCCTCTCGGTCAGAAACTTCCTATTTTGAGTCAAAATTTGTCTCAGTATAACTTCCATCCACTTGTCCTAAATTCTACCTCACCAATATACAATTTTTATTGCAAATTACAGCCTTTCAAGACGTTGAAGACAAATTCTTTATCCTTTACAAGTCTTCCTTGGAGGAATCTGAAAGGAAATTACATGTCGTTTTCCCCTATGCTTTAGATATGTTTGGTATCTCTTTGCAGAAGTGTGAAAGTCTGTTTCATTCTACGGATGACACCTCTGCCTTACTCTGTTCTGATGAGTGTAGGCTGTTAGACAAATTGTGCGTTCTCAGTCAATAGAGTTATTGAGATGTCTAAGCTATACATACAAAACAGAGTTGGTCTTTTCTCCTGGATCTCTGCTTTCCTAGGGTAATATATGTAAGTTTTGTTCTCTGGTATTTCCTTAGTGCCTATTAGTGGAATGGCCATGAAGGTTGCAACCTCAGAAGCCAACTCCAGATTGTCTCTGATGCCTGAAGTCCTGTCAATATTGGGTTTTACCTCCCCTTCTTAGTTGATAGCAACTTAAAGTGCCATCGAAGCAGCCAATGATGCCATTGATCAGTTGGGACTGATCAATAAATGAGTAGCTAGGGACTGATGTGTAGCCTTTTAGTTTCTGGCAAAAAAGTAAAATGTCCTAAACAAAAAGACCCTGGTTAAGTAGCTGAGATAGGAAACTCAACGTCAGTGAGTTCTGCCCCACCTTTGATGTTGGCT
>NW_012149841.1:5341265-5342042 GCF_000956105.1 Propithecus coquereli | reverse complement strand
TTTTTGTTACATGGATACCTTATATAATGTTTAAGTCAGGGTTTTTTTTGTGCCCTGCCGTTTTAGTGTCAACAGGATAGTGTTCATTGTACCCAACAGGTAAGTTTATATCCCACACCTCCCTTCCCACTCTCACCCTTCTGGTTTCCACTGTCCTTTATATCTCTTTTTACCTGTGTGTACCCATTGTTCAGCTCCCACTTATTAGTAAGAACATATGGTTTTGGTTTTCCATTCTTGAGATACTTCACTTGGATAATGGTCTCCAGTTCCATCCAAGTTGCTGTAAAAGTCATGATTTCATTACTGTTTATGGCTGAGTAGTACTGCATGGCATATATACACCACATTTTCTTTATCCACTTGTGAATTGATGAGCACTTAGGTTGATTCTACATCTTTGCAATTGTGAATTGTGCTACAATAAACATTTGAGTGCAGATGTCTTTTTGATAAAATGACTTCTTTTCCTTTGGATAGATACCCAGCAGTAGGATTGCTGGATTCAACAGTAGGTTTACATTTATTTCTTTGAGGAATCACTATTTTGTTTTCCATAGAGATTGTACTAATTTGCCATCCCACCAATAGTGTATAAGCACTGGTTTCTCTCTGCATCCATGCTAGCATCTATTATTTTTTGACTTTTTAATAATGGCCATTCTAATAGGGGTAAGGTGGTTTTAATTTGCATTTCCCTGATGATTAGTGATGTTGAGCATTTTTTCATGTTTGTTGGCCATTTGTCTATCTTCTTTTGAAAAACTTCTGTTCATG
>NW_012149841.1:5335768-5338178 GCF_000956105.1 Propithecus coquereli | reverse complement strand
AAAATAGAAGAAGACTGCAATCCCAGAGAAAAGGGAAATGATACTCTTGCCTCTACTCCATAATAATTTTCCAGAAATCTATCTTATCATCTTCTGTATATATTCCTTAAATTTGTAAGAAATGGGGAAAAACAAAGTTTCTTCTCTTAGCTTCCTATCCTCCTCAAGTGTTTGTGCATGCACTTATTATTTGGTCAACATTTTATATTGGACATTTTCAGTAGACTAATGGTTAAAATTCAAGTCCTTAACACCTGAAGATAAAAGACACATACTATTTTTAAAGTATAGTGCAGAATCAGTACATTTGGGACAAGTCATTGATGTCAAAATGAGGGATTCTTTGGGCTTATGAAAAGATTTCTCATCCATTCGTTTTTTTACAATTGTCATAACTTGTAAACATAATGTTTTGATATAGAAAAACAGTAATTAAAAAATCATTCCACTGAAAGTCTAAAATAAAACAATTGCTTCCTGGAAATGAAAATGGTTTCTGAGGGTACCATTTCCCTGTTCATTCTGGGAACTGGGCATTTAGGTTTTCTTAACTCTACACATTTGGTAAACATTTGGAATGGGAAGGATAATCCATCATGAAAACCTGAAGAAGTAAAGAAGATTAAGCCTCTGTGAGCATACCAGATCTTCTTGGTTACTCATACTTCTCCACCATAGGTTAGGGAGAAAACTTGATATGATATGAGCATTTGAATTTTCTCATTTCTCTTTGTTAGTGTGCGGCTAACACAAGCAAGAAATTCACCAACTCCCAACTTTATGTGTTTCTGGGGATTGTCTTAAACCCCCAAAACAAAATTCACATGGGATGGGTAATTCAATATCAAGGGAGGAAGACCATGTGATCTAACTTGATAACTTGTCTGCAAGGCTCTTTGAAATCCCTTAGCTGTAGTCCTGTGCCCTCTCCAACCCAAACATTGCACACAGTGTTCTGTTTTCCTGCTATGTCCCTTTACCCTGCCCTTTGGGAAAGCTTTAGTCACTATCAAATTTCAATTCAAATGCTTCTCTATGAAGTATTTTCATTCGTTACCAAGCAAATACATTTGCCACTTTTCCTTTGCTTCCTATGTGCTCAATACAATAGTAATATTATTGTATGTGGTTGTTTATTTGCATGCTGATCTACATACCACTTTGATGTCCTTGAGTGCAGGGCCATATGATATATATCTCTTTAATACTGAGGGCCTGCCATAATTCAGACCCTAATGTTTAGGCATCCATACATGTTTTCTATATATGGGCCATTCTTTAAAGCAAGTGTCACTTCCTGTATATCTTACCACCCATGGACCTTAGTAAGTAGAGTGTTCTTCTCTCGGTTTATGGTATTTGAGATCATAGACCTGCTTCTCTGTTCTTCATTAAGAAGTAATTAGTCTCAAGTTACTTTGTGTTTGCATTAGATTGCACGTTTTCTTTTGAAATAGAATCAGTTCAATGACGAAGACTAAATACATAGCATCGATCCATGCAGTCACAATTACTGTTCCCGTGTTACAGAAAGCATAGAGATGTAATACTTTATTTCAGGTTTTCTTTAGTTCAATTTGTAGTATCCTAAAATAACAATGATTTTGTAAAGTCCTTGAATTTGCACTAACTCTTAACACTTTATATACCTGCTTCAGAGTCCATTTTCAATTCACAAAGATGCTTTGTTGTAGGCAGTGTGCTTGGCATCTGTGCCACAGAGTATAACTATATAAGGTCTTTGCCTTCTAGAAGTCCCAGTGAGGTTGTATAAAATATGATACAATAGCTTATAAAATACACACACATATCTATGCACACACATGTACCCGCACATGTAAGATATATGGTGGGACTCAGAGGAGAAAGAAATACATCTTATCTACATTTGACATCTATTGATGTTGATTATCTTCTCCTAGTCCTGATGAGAATCCTGTGAGGCAGGTGTATCAGTTAGGTTCATATTCAACAGTGAAAGACAGAAATCCCCAAGCTGGAGACTTACACAAGATATATATTTATTTCTTTCCAAAGTAAAAGAAGCTAGGAAGTAGAGATCCAAGGCTAGTATAGTGATTCTACAGCCATGGAGGAGGCAGAGGCCTTAGATCTTTCCTCCATGGAGTTTCTAGATTATGGCCCTCACATCAGCAAGGTTTACAATGAATGTTTGAGCTTGGAGGAGAAGAGAGGATACTTTCTCTCTTTTAAGGAGACTTGTGGATGTCTCATGTAATAATCACACTTTGGTAAGAAATTAGCAGTCTGTACCAAGGTGGGCAAAGTCATGGAACTTTGCAGATAAAGAACTTCAGGCTCAGGGAGTGATGCGGTGATACCTGGAGTCGGAACACCTGGATTCTTGGTGAGCTCAACCATTTATTAGAGAGGATACTTGGAGTGAATC
>NW_012149841.1:5329013-5335718 GCF_000956105.1 Propithecus coquereli | reverse complement strand
TCTGTAATGTCTAATTTTTGTTAATCTCATCTTAATTTTAAATATTTTATTGTTCAACTCTAGAAGTTCCATTTTTATTCTTAAAAATATTTTCCATTTTATTCTTCATTGTGTTCCTCTTCCCTTCACCACCAAATCCCAATACATTGAGTATATTTATAATTGCCATTTTAGAATATTTTCTTGCTAATTCTGTTATCTTTGAATCTATTTTTTATGGACTGATTTTCTCCTGATTATGTTTTTTTTTTTTCTTCTAGGAGGCATGTTCTGTAATATTAAGTGAATTCTGGACAAAGCAAATGCCACATTGTTAATGACTGGATTTTCTTATTTCACCTAAATAGCATTAGGCTTTAATCTGGTCAGAAGATAATTTACTTGCTAAGCCTTATTTTTAAATTTTGTTATCGCAAGCCTAGATGGAATTTATTTTAGGGAAAATACAGCTCTCCTACTAAGGGATGACCCTTGTGAATCTGTTCTGAATGTCCCAGGTGGTCAATGACATATTTTCTGCCTGGTTAAAGATTAAAATCTTCTCACCTTGTGCATCATTTGGAAATTGTTCAACTTCTAGCTTCCCAGCCATGCTTTCCTTGGTATTGTGCAATTTAATCATATGCAAACACAGCTAAGTAACCAGCAAAGATTCAAGGAGATTCCAATCAGATTTTTAAAGTTCTTTTCCATAGTACAGTCCTCTCTAGAGCTCTTCCTTCCTCCTTCCTGCTGCCTCATCTTCCCTGAACTTAAATTTTTCACCTCAACTCAGAAAAATCACCTTTCTGTACTTGGAGTTTCCCTCTTTTATTTATTTACATATATATACATACACACATATATCGTTTATATATATTTATGTACATAAATTGTTTACAGATATTAAAAAATAGAAGAAGACTGCAATCCCAGAGAAAAGGGAAATGATACTCTTGCCTCTACTCCATAATAATTTTCCAGAAATCTATCTTATCATCTTCTGTATATATTCCTTAAATTTGTAAGAAATGGGGAAAAACAAAGTTTCTTCTCTTAGCTTCCTATCCTCCTCAAGTGTTTGTGCATGCACTTATTATTTGGTCAACATTTTATATTGGACATTTTCAGTAGACTAATGGTTAAAATTCAAGTCCTTAACACCTGAAGATAAAAGACACATACTATTTTTAAAGTATAGTGCAGAATCAGTACATTTGGGACAAGTCATTGATGTCAAAATGAGGGATTCTTTGGGCTTATGAAAAGATTTCTCATCCATTCGTTTTTTTACAATTGTCATAACTTGTAAACATAATGTTTTGATATAGAAAAACAGTAATTAAAAAATCATTCCACTGAAAGTCTAAAATAAAACAATTGCTTCCTGGAAATGAAAATGGTTTCTGAGGGTACCATTTCCCTGTTCATTCTGGGAACTGGGCATTTAGGTTTTCTTAACTCTACACATTTGGTAAACATTTGGAATGGGAAGGATAATCCATCATGAAAACCTGAAGAAGTAAAGAAGATTAAGCCTCTGTGAGCATACCAGATCTTCTTGGTTACTCATACTTCTCCACCATAGGTTAGGGAGAAAACTTGATATGATATGAGCATTTGAATTTTCTCATTTCTCTTTGTTAGTGTGCGGCTAACACAAGCAAGAAATTCACCAACTCCCAACTTTATGTGTTTCTGGGGATTGTCTTAAACCCCCAAAACAAAATTCACATGGGATGGGTAATTCAATATCAAGGGAGGAAGACCATGTGATCTAACTTGATAACTTGTCTGCAAGGCTCTTTGAAATCCCTTAGCTGTAGTCCTGTGCCCTCTCCAACCCAAACATTGCACACAGTGTTCTGTTTTCCTGCTATGTCCCTTTACCCTGCCCTTTGGGAAAGCTTTAGTCACTATCAAATTTCAATTCAAATGCTTCTCTATGAAGTATTTTCATTCGCTACCAAGCAAATACATTTGCCACTTTTCCTTTGCTTCCTATGTGCTCAATACAATAGTAATATTATTGTATGTGGTTGTTTATTTGCATGCTGATCTACATACCACTTTGATGTCCTTGAGTGCAGGGCCATATGATATATATCTCTTTAATACTGAGGGCCTGCCATAATTCAGACCCTAATGTTTAGGCATCCATACATGTTTTCTATATATGGGCCATTCTTTAAAGCAAGTGTCACTTCCTGTATATCTTACCACCCATGGACCTTAGTAAGTAGAGTGCTCTTCTCTCGGTTTATGGTATTTGAGATCATAGACCTGCTTCTCTGTTCTTCATTAAGAAGTAATTAGTCTCAAGTTACTTTGTGTTTGCATTAGATTGCACGTTTTCTTTTGAAATAGAATCAGTTCAATGACGAAGACTAAATACATAGCATCGATCCATGCAGTCACAATTACTGTTCCCGTGTTACAGAAAGCATAGAGATGTAATACTTTATTTCAGGTTTTCTGTAGTTCAATTTGTAGTATCCTAAAATAACAATGATTTTGTAAAGTCCTTGAATTTGCACTAACTCTTAACACTTTATATACCTGCTTCAGAGTCCATTTTCAATTCACAAAGATGCTTTGTTGCAGGCAGTGTGCTTGGCACCTGTGCCACAGAGTATAACTATATAAGGTCTTTGCCTTCTAGAAGTCCCAGTGAGGTTGTATAAAATATGATACAATAGCTTATAAAATACACACACATATCTATGCACACACATGTACCCGCACATGTAAGATATATGGTGGGACTCAGAGGAGAAAGAAATACATCTTATCTACATTTGACATCTATTGATGTTGATTATCTTCTCCTAGTCCTGATGAGAATCCTGTGAGGCAGGGGTATCAGTTAGGTTCATATTCAACAGTGAAAGACAGAAATCCCCAAGCTGGAGACTTACACAAGATATATATTTATTTCTTTCCAAAGTAAAAGAAGCTAGGAAGTAGAGATCCAAGGCTAGTATAGTGATTCTACAGCCATGGAGGAGGCAGAGGCCTTAGATCTTTCCTCCATGGAGTTTCTAGATTATGGCCCTCACATCAGCAAGGTTTACAATGAATGTTTGAGCTTGGAGGAGAAGAGAGGATACTTTCTCTCTTTTAAGGAGACTTGTGGATGTCTCATGTAATAATCACACTTTGGTAAGAAATTAGCAGTCTGTACCAAGGTGGGCAAAGTCATGGAACTTTGCAGATAAAGAACTTCAGGCTCAGGGAGTGATGCGGTGATACCTGGAGTCGGAACACCTGGATTCTTGGTGAGCTCAACCATTTATTAGAGAGGATACTTGGAGTGAATCTCTCACATCTGTGCATGCTAGCTTTCTCACTGAAAAAAGTAGTATGTCCAGTATGGGAGATACTTTGTAATGATTAAATGTCAGAGCATATGTGAAAACCATTGCAAACCATAAAGTTTCATACTAGTTTGTTATAGGTGGAGCTGAAATTGTTGTTATATTATGTCATTAGACAAGTCAAACAATGAAATAAAAAATGGTGGTTGGTGGTTTTAAAAGTGGGCAGGTAGAAGACTTTTCAAGAATTTCCAGCCACACCATCTACTTCCTTTAACAAATGTGGAGATTTGTTTCCACTTTTCACTTTAGAGCTTCTCTATGTTACATTTTCCCCAGGATAGATCAAAGCATGTATCTTTCTGGGGATGCTTCTTAGAGCAAGAAAGCCGAATCTGGTTTGTGTTCACAATGAAGAGGGCTGAGACAATGTGTGAATGCTGAGACCAAAGAACTCAAGAAAAACATCATGTCTTCTACATTGGTCACTTGGTGGGAGCAGGAAAATCCGAGCCAGGGCAATTGATGGGTGGTCGTAGTAAAGAAGAGTTCTCCAGAAGCTCTGGTCCCCTACTGTGCCCAACCTTGGAGGAGTGAATTTTTATCAGAGCACTGACAGTGGATAAGAACTTTAGGGCATTTGCCCAGCTTTTTGGAGGCTTAACTTTCCTTTCATAGTACATAACTATTTCTCCTTGGATTTATAAGATGTTTCTTCAAAATCATTTCCTATTTTTGCTGATAATTAACTTTCCCGATAAAGTGATTTCAAATGATTCCATTCTGTGGGGGAGAAATTGAAATCCCGAAAGAAATAACGCATGATTTCTAAGAGGATGAGGTGTTCACAGTTTGGATTTTGCTTCCTACCAGTTCTGGGTTCTTGAACAAGTTATTTAGCATTCCTGAGCTTTGGGTTCCTTGTAAAATGGGATTAATAATACCTACTTCTCAAAGCTATTGTGAGTGAAACAAAGCACCCAGTGCAGTGCTAGCACCCAGAAATCATTCATCATTCAGTGAATGAAGCTTGCTATTATTCAGTCCAGATCAGGCTGGATCAAGACACCCAGGACTCCTAATCAATGTTTAATTCTACTCCATGAAATGCCTTTCCTAGCCCCTCATCCAGCCTCAGTCCAAATGTGGGCTGCTTTCTACTCCTACCTTTATCTGAGTGGCAGGTAAGACAAGGGAAACACGAGTCTGCCTGGATCATGGATGGCGTGATATGGTGAGAACTCTTAGAATGGTGAACGGAAAAGGGGCCTAAGAGGTTTACTCCCCCCTCAGTTCACAGATGAAGAAAATGAGGCCCAGAGAGAGGAAGGACTTGCTAGAAATCAACAACTTTTCTTTTCTTAGTGATTTTTAGAAACCTTTCTGGATTGCAGCAAAGCCCGAGTATTTATGGATTTGTCTGTTCTGCCGTGCCTGCTCACATTTGTGCAGGGCAATATTCGACACAGAAGGAAAGTAAAGCCCAATTATGGCTGTCTGCAGCAGCTGGCACAGTTAGGATTTTAGTACACACTTAACCGTGGTTTTATAACTCTCAGTTTGCAGGAGGCTGGCTTCTCCTGCATGTCACTAATTAAATGTATTACTCTGGTTCACATGAATAGAATGGATCAATGAATGTTGTAATACTTTGAAGGAGATAAAGCACTGTTCAAATGCTTTTTATGAAATGTCACTGGTCTTATTAGTATTTCTATCTTGATTCTTAAAATTCTCAGCCGCTTAGCAACCAGAATTATTCTATGAAATATCGTTTTAATTCACCAGTCAGAAAACTAGCTTTTGGTAAGGCAGGGGGTGGGGGAGGTCCAAGCCTACAGGAGCATTTTGGAAGAATTCTAGTATTATAGTTCTGAATAGGACCTAAAAGATCATTAATACACTTCTCTTTCAGATAAGGAAAATGAGGCCCAGAGAAAGGATGTAATTTGCTCTCAGTTACATAACCAGATGGTGACAGACCAGGGAACAAATCCTCCAACTTATAAGACAGTATGCAGAACTTATATGTAGTCTGTTTTTGTTGTTTAGAATCCACAGGAAGAAGCATAGAATTAAGGTAAAATATTGCCTAGCAATTTAGATTGAGACGAGTAAGTCCATGAGCAGCAGGAAAAAATAAACAAATAAATAATTTCAAGCATGCTGATGTGGTTTGGATGTTTGGCCCCTCCTAATCTCAAGTTGAAATTGATCCCCAGTGTTGAACGTGGTCCTGGTGGGAGATGTTTGGGTCATGAGGGCAGAACCCTCATGAAAGGCTTGACATCCTCCCCACAAGGGAGCGAGTTCTCACTTTATTAGTTCACGCAAGAGCTGGTTGTTTAAAAGAGCCTGGCACCACCTCCTCTCTCTTGCTCCTGCTCTCACCATGTGACACACCTGCTCCCCGTTCACCTTCTGCCTGGATTGGAAGCTCCCTGAGGCCCTCAGCAGAAGCAGATGCTGGTGCCATGGTTTCTTGTACAGACCGTAGAACCATGAGCCAAATAAAATTTTATTCTTTATGAATTACCCAGCCCCAGGTATTTTTATAGGTTTATCTTTATAGCAGTGCAAATGGACTAATACACATGCCAAGAAAAAATGCTGCCTGGTGACTGCTTTTCAAGCAAAATAAGCTGGATGGCCATCTCTTTGAACGCAGGCCTTTTACCACGGTAGCACTGAGCTGAGCACTAAGTATGTACAAGAGTGATTGATTGGTCACCTGAAAAAGTTCCGAGATGAGCAAAGTCATTTTATTTCTTGAGTAGTAATTGTCTTTTTGATTACTTGGGCAAACCCAAAGAGAAAGGGCGCTGGCTTGACTGCTTATCTGTGTCAGGGCTCCAGGTCACGAGTTTGAGGTTAGTGATCAATTTCTGCCCTTCCAAGCGGGGAGGTCAAATCCTCAGTCATAGAGCTCCTTTCGTTGGGTGTGACTACTGTAATGGGAGTGGTTGGCTTGGCTGGGCACTGGCCATGTTTTATGAATATTGGGCATCTCACTTCTGGGCCCATGCTGGGCCAGAGACAATGATTCCATTAAAGCTAAATGATGCTGGGTATATGGCAGGGTCCAAGCACAGCAGCCTTGTCACAGTGGAGCTGAGATAGAGGATTCCAGCCTTCCAGAAGGTCCTTTGATTTGCTGAATTTGCCTGTGGGAGTGGGCTACTTCCATGCACAAACTTTAAAGGAGTCATTGAATGGGGGGAAAGATTTCTGATGATGTGGGTGCAAAGTTGGACTTCACTGTGGGCTTCTCCCTTTGCACCTCATGGATATGAGCCTGATACTGTCTGTGCCCCAGGTTGGTGCAATAAAGTCAGAAGGCAGCCTATTCCAAAGACAGCCCCTGTGAAGCATAGTTCTCTAAGTCATGGGTCCCCAACCTATGGTGAGT
>NW_012149841.1:5323760-5327895 GCF_000956105.1 Propithecus coquereli | reverse complement strand
ACCACGAGGCCAGCTGCTCTGTTTCATTACCAAGCTCAGCGTGCATCTTGGATTTTGCCCCGATGTGGTCCTTTGAGTGGAAGGGCCAGCAAAACAGAATCAAAGAGCTACAACCAGAATCCACTTTTAATGCACATTGGCCTGCAATTATTAGTGTAGCTTTTACTGGGATGGGAGAGGGAACAGGAAGAAAGGGAGGAACTGGAAAATGTCTTTCCCTTTATTCATACCTGGCTTTGAAGGGCAAACTCCTATGTTGCTTCTTCCTACTTCAAATTCCTAGAACTCTTAGATCTGGGCCTTTGCCTGCCTTTTCCCCCAAATTAGCCTTGTGCCTAATTTGTCAGAGCAGCAGAACTGTTCACTTGTTGTCTGCTCATCTGTTGGATTTTTGTCAAACCTTTCAGAATGCCAGAAACCTCAGTTTTTCCTCCCAAGGCTGGTAGTTAATCTTTTTGTATCTTTGAGAGCCACTTTTCTGTCTGTTGCTAATAAATGACACAAAAGAGCCATCCATTCATCCAATTATTTAGGCCTAAGGTAAAAAATGTAAAATTGAGTACCTTCTAGGTGCCTAATTTTGCTACTATAAGAACAACACAATAAATATTGGCAGAATCAAATAAAGAACATTTGCGGGGAAAATATTGATAGTTGGGTATGGAACTAATGTCAATATCAGGACCCATATTGGAGCAGTGATGGGGAGTTATATATAATTTGTGTGGGTGACCACCATGCTTTAACTTAGATGAGACACTAGCATCAGCCATGTATCATGTTTATGCCAAATGCAAACAAAGTAATTGGTGGTCAGATCCTGTTGTAATTTAGCTCTGCTAAA
This sequence comes from Propithecus coquereli, assembly GCF_000956105.1. Taxonomy (NCBI): domain Eukaryota; kingdom Metazoa; phylum Chordata; class Mammalia; order Primates; family Indriidae; genus Propithecus; species Propithecus coquereli. Next base: position 5,327,051 of record NW_012149841.1, on the reverse strand, counting down.
CTAGACATGTGGAAAATGAATATCTAAACAGGACATTAAGCAGACACTTGCTGTTCAGTGAGTGCTAATGAGGAAGCAGATGAACTCTGGGCTGGGAGTTAGGCAACATGAATTTTCAGCTTGGACTCGCTACTAATCAATCTTGTGAACTGAGTCTAATTCCTCTTTCTGGGTCTCAGCTTCTCCGTAGTAAGGTAAGAGGATGGCAGCTTTTAAATGCTATGGATCTAGAATTTTGTGGCTTAGGGTTTATTGCAGGAGAGGAGCAGCAGATTATCTGAAAAGCCCTTGTCCTCCTCATCTCTCCAATTCCAGATCCTTTCCAAGCTTTAGCTTAAATATCATCTCCTCTAGGAAGCCTGTCCTAATTCCCCTGCTAAAGTGACTTCTGTCATTCAACCCACAGTGCATTTCAGTGAGTGCAGTTTATGCCACCTAACACTTTATACTTTGTATTATTATTATTTGTGCCCTTGTCCTAATCTTCTGTTAAGCTTGTAGAAATCCTTAATAGCAGGGTAGACATTTAATTTATTTCTGTATCTCTCATAGTTCCTAGCACAGTGGCCAACACACAATGGATATTTATTAAATGTTTTGTGTATGATAATTAAGTTAATCAGTGCCTGTATTATCGACTGAATAAATGAATGAATGTATAGGCTTATAGATAGATAGATACATATATACATACATACATACACAGATGAATGAATGCACGAGGGAGATGGTGAGATATGGAACCAGCAGACACTGCTTAACACGCAGTCAAAAAGACCAGAACCACCCCTATCAAAAAAACAGCATGTGGTGACAGAACAAGTTAAGACCACTTGGAACCAAGATGGCAAAAGAATTGACCACTTCTTGACCTTGCAGCTCATTATGCCTCAATGATAACGTATTAGCATGCTAAAAGCAACTCCTACCAACACCATGACAGTTTCAGGAGGGACCTTATAAAGTAAAGAAAGGGGAGGGTTCCCAGTTCTAAGAAAGCATTGCCCCTTTCCAAAAATTAACGTGAGTATTTTGCCCCTGCCTAGCTTATGATTAAGCCATTGCTTAAAAAAGAAATCAAGGAAACCACAGGGCCTGTTCTCAGCAGGGAGAACTAGCCTCTACTCTGTCTGTGGAGTAGATCTTCTGTACTTCCTAAATAAAACTTGCTTTCACTTTACATGGTTGGCTTGCTCTTGAATTCTTTCTCGGGTGAAGTCAAGGACTAAATTGGACTTCAAGTGATTTCCAGCATTGGGAATTGCTTTCCTGTAACAATGGGAATGCACTGATTGATACAGTGTCTGTAAAACTAATATTCTTCAGTATAATAACTCTTATGCTGTATGAGGCATTATGCTAAACACTTTATATATATATATATGTGTGTGTGTGTGTGTGTGTGTGTGTGTGTATAATATTTATATGATCTTACTGAATCTTACAATGATCCTGTAAGGTAGGTATCATTATTCTTTTTTAAAACATAAAGAAACTGAGATTTAGAAAAACTGAGCAATTTATCCAAAGATTTGGAACCCCCAGTGTGTCTGACTACAGAAATCATTTTCACTGCTACAGGGCTATATGCCTGCCATCTCCAGGTGGTGAAACAGAGAGCAAGGAAAGGTGTTTACAAGGATGCAGCTATACATCACCTATTAGAGATCAAATAGACAGGTCATCTCTCTCATCTTTGACACATGTGACAAGCACATGTGTCTTCTTTCCTTTTGAAGTCTCAAAAAACATGACAATCTCATTTTCAAACAATGTTCAAGCAACTTGTAGCCATTCCTTCTCAAATGAAACCACAGAAGAATTTAAGGTCTATTGGCCAAGAACCCATTATATTGGCCCAGTGTCAACTATGGTGTTCGCTTTGGTTGCATTTTATGCTAAATATTCTATGTAATTATGCATAGCCTTATCACTATTTTGATTGGGATTTCCAGAAATCTCCTCTTATCTCAGTAAGATATTGGCCCTATAGATTCATTGTAGTGAGATCTACATCAACACAACTTGAAAATATTTTCTTCCTAGTCCATGGATTTTGAGACTATGTAATGTTCTTGATGGTTAGATTATTTTGAATGCTTACTGTTAATGTTGAAACAAAGTTAGGATGTAGAGTAACAAGCCAAGAAAATCTGTGACTCTGTGTTGGCCTCAGTCATACTTTGTATTTAGGATAAATGTACAGGGGTAATAATGGTGTATATTATCATTTATTCTTTTTAAATTTAAATTTTGTTTTTAATTGACACATAATAATTGTACATATTTATGGGATACATTGTGATGTTTTCATATATGTATACACTGTGTAATGATCAAATTAGGGTAATTAACATATGCATCAGCTCAAATATTTATCTTTTTTTTTGTGATGAGAACTTTCACAATCCAGTCTTTTGGGTATTTCAAAATACACAACATATTATTGCTAATTATATTACTCTACTGTGCAATAGCATACCATAACTTATTTCTACCTGATTATAGCGTAGTACCCATTGATCAACCTCTTCCCATTGCCTTCTACTTTCCCTAGCCTCTGGTAACCACTGTTCTACTTTCTACTTCTATGAGATAAACTTTTTCAGATTCCACATATGAGTGACATCATGTAGTATTTGTCTTCCTGTGTCTGGCTTTTTCCTCCTAACATAATATTCTTCAGGTTTATCCATGATATTGAAAATAATAGGACTTTATTTTTTAAAGCTGAATAATATTGTCTAAATATACCATACTTTTTAAATATATTCATCTGTTGATAAATTAGGTTGATTCCATATCTTGGCTATTGCAAATAGTGCTGCAATGAACGTGGAGGTGCTGATATCTCCTTGACATACCGATTTCATTTCCTTTAGATATATATTCCATAGCAGGATTGCTAGATCGTATAGTAGTTCTGTTTTTAATTTTTTAGGGAACCTCCATACTGTTTTTTATAATGGCTATCCTAATTTACATTCACACCAACAATGTATAGGAATTCCCTTTTCTCCACATCCTTTCCAGCGCTTGTTATTTTTTGTCTTTTTGATAGTAGCCATTCTAACTGGGTAAGGTGACATCTCGTTGGAGTTTTGATTTGCATTTCCCTGATGGATAGTGATATTGAACATTTTCTCATGTACCTGTTGTCCATTTGCCTGTGTCCTCTTTTTATAAATATCTATTTAGTTCTTTGACCCATTTTTTAATCTGATTGGGTTTTTTTTGGTTACTTCTATAAGAATAAAAATGCATACAAAAGGAAGAAGGAGTCAAATGCAA
>NW_012149841.1:5288301-5320925 GCF_000956105.1 Propithecus coquereli | reverse complement strand
AGCTTATCAATGATTTCTTTCATGGGTTCTGCCATTCATGTTTTATCTAAAATGTCATTATCATACTCAGATCATATAAATTTTGTCCTGTGTTATCTTCTAGGAATTTTCTAGTTTTGCATTTTACATTTAGGTCTACAATACATTTTGAGTTAATCTCTGTGGATGTATAAAGCCTGTATGTGTCAAATTTCATTCTTCTGCATGTGGATGTCTAGTGGTTCCAGCACCATCTGTCAAAAAGATTATCTTTTCTCTACTGTATTGTCTCTGCTCCTTTGCCAAAGATCAATTGAATTATATTCATGTGGGTTTATTTCTGGGCTCTCTATTCAGTTCCATTAATCTATTTGTTTATTATTTTTATTACTACCATACTCTCTGGATTACTGTGGCTATAAAGTAAGGTATAAAGTAAGTCTTGAAGTTGGATAGTATCAATCCTTTGACTTTGTCCTCCTTCAATATTGCATTGGATTTTTTGGGTCTCTTGCTCTTCATATAAACTTTAGAATCAGTTTGTCAATATCCACAAAATAACTTGCTGGAATTTTGATTGAGATTGTATTGAATCTACTGATCAAATTGGCAAAAACTGACATCTTGATGATATTGAGTCTTCTTATCCATGAACATGGAACAGCTTTTTATTTATCTAGTTCTTTGCTTTCCTTCATCAGTGTTTTGAAATTTTCCTCATATGGATCTTGTACATGTTATATTAGGTTTGCATCTAAGTTTTTCACTTTTGGGGGTGCTAAAGTAAATGTTATTGTGTTTTTAATTTTGAATTCTACTTTTTCATTGCTGGTTTATAGAAAAGTGATTGATTTATGTATATTAGCCTTGTATCTTGACACCTTGCTATAATTGTCTTTTACTTTCAGGAGTTATTTTTGTTGATTCTTTGGAATTTTCTACATAAATTTTTATGTCATCTATGAGCAAAGATAAATTTTATTCTTCCTTTCCAATCTGTATACTTTTTATTTCCTTACTTATCTTATTAGCTAGGACTTCCAGAACGAAGTATGATGTTGAAAAGGAATGGTGAGACATTCTTTCCTTATTCCTGATCTTATTGGAAAAACTTCTAGTTTCTCATCATTAAGTATAGTGTTAACTGTAGGTATTTTTGCAGATTTTTTTTTTATCAGGTTGAAGAAACTCCCCTCTACCTCTAGTTTGCCAAATTTTTTTTTATCATAGATGGATGTTGGATTTTTTCAGATGCTTGTTTTGTATCTATTGCTATGATTATGCAATTTTTCTTCTTTAGCCTGTTGATGTGATGAATTAAATCAATTGATTTAATGTTCAATTTAATGTTAAATCAATTGATTTAATGTTCAATTTAATGTTGAACCAATCTTGCATACCTTGGATGAATTTCACTTGGTCACGGTATATAATTTTTTCTCTACATTTTTGATTCAGTTTGCTAATATTTTGTTAAAGATTTTTACATGTCACCACTTACTTTTAATTATTATGTTTCAATTATCCTGCAATTCAGATTAAATAAAAACATTTTCTATCATTAAATTCAATAAAAATATCACAAGTATAATATTCTTATATAGAGAGTACAGGATAATGAAAAAGAATTAATATTTATTGATTATCCCTACTATTTATATTACTTAATGTAATTCTTACAAGTAATGTAGAGCTGTTACTATTTTCATTTTTCAGATTAGAAAATAATTTTCCCTTCATTTAATCCTCAATATGTTTTATCTGTACACAGAATAAGTTGTAGAACATAATTAGACTCAGCTCCATCACCCATCTAGGAAGCAGCAGAGCCAACATGTGAATGCACATCTACCTGTCCACCCGATTGCAAGTTCATGTTCTCTCTGCTATGGCATATGGAAAGCAGCTTATTTTAGGCTGATGCGTCCCATCATCCTTGGAAGTGTTGCTGAAATCCAAAAAAGTTATCAGAATTTAATTATTTTTTAATTTTTTTTTATTTCAGCGTATTATGGGGGTACAAATGTTTAGGTTACATATATTGCCTTTGCTCCACCCGAGTCAGAGCTTCAAGCGTGTTCATCCCCCAGACGGTGTACATTCTTCAAACAGTAGATATAAGGCTTTGCCTGTGCTTAATCCTTCTGGGGGCTTCAAGCCATCTGTGTAGCCTTGGGGCTTCCTAAAAGAATAATTCATAAGAACAATGTCTTCCTACCCCAGCTGACTCCTCCATCTGTAGGTAAAGACTTGTAATCTGACAGTTATCAGTCCAGCCGTCTAGTCACAAATGTCACCTCCCATGTGGCATCAATGATACCTCTTTTCTTTCAGTTGAACTCTGGGGAGTGTCTTATTGTTTCGAGGATGAACCAAAGATATCCAATTAGTCTCCATCCTATAGGTGGTCCATGGCCCTTTCCACAAGGCAGGTAGTCTGCTTTGTATCCCTTCCTTAGTTGTAAACAGACACTCAGTCCACAGTGGGGCCACGGTGTCCAGCCAAGTTTTTGTAGTTCCCTTTTTATTTGGTTTGGGTCCTATCCCTTCCGCCTTGGCCACTACTCAGGGCCTTGGTTTGTATGGATAGATTTTCTAGGACAATGGGTAACCACAATCCAACTCTGGAGCATCTGCCCTAAATCCAGATTTCCTGCTGCTATTTTGAGCCTATCTGAGCTAGGGCAGAGTGGAGGTTGTGACCACCCCTCTTCCCACACTCCTACTGCTCTCTGAACTTGCTGGCTCCCCTTTTCAGGACTGGCATCTGTGACAGCCTCCTCCTTCGTGCTCTTCGTGCTCTTCGTGCTCTCCGTGCTCTCCGTATCTATGCAGACCTATTTTGCATCAAACTGAGGGCAGGATATTATGAGTGTCTAATACAAGATGCACTGTGAAGTCCAGTTCTTTGATTTCACCTCTCCTGTTCAGAACTTCAAAAATTCAGCCTTGGCTGAGCTATCCTGACCGACAAGGAAGTCAGTGTTATGACAGCTTCTCTATTCATACTTTCTAGTGTGGCTGTTTCAGACTTGGGAGGGCTGAGAATTCTGATAAGCTCAAACATGCTGCATTTAAATGATTGCATAAACAGATTTGATTGATGATAACTACTTATTAATCTCATAGAGAGGCTAGACCAGTGCAACCTCAAGAGTACCTCAATGACACTGCCAAATTAGTCCAAGCTGATCCTAAGGTCAGACAGTTCATTGCTACAAGTAACTCATGCAGCTGTACAAACATGCCTCAGATCTATTTGTTTCTTTAAACCAATTGAATGCCACTGGGCCACGCTTTCATTCTTATACTGCTGTGATTTATGGTCGTAATGATAAGCCCTCTGTAATCCTAAAGCTTAAAAAGCTTCAGCTCCGTGGCCTGGGGAAGTCATCAAGTTTCGTGGAAATAATTGGTCTTAGCATCAGAAACTCTACCTCAAAGTCATGTGGCAGCAAAATCACAAAGTGATCTCTTCCTCCTCTCTCCCTGCACCTCTCTGTGCATTCTCTTTGGCAAACTGATGAACAGATGCCCTATTGAATTATAGCTAATTTTAGTTCCAAAGCCATTAGGAAATAAGATCCCAGAGGAATTTTAAGTAATTTTGTTTCAGCTGATTAAGATATTTTGATATAATGCATCACATTTTATGCTTGAAAACACTGTCAAAGTCAAAAGCACACTAAGCATGCTGTTTCCTGTGAGCTAACAAATTTGTGGTGGTATCTATTTAAAACATTTGATAACTCAGTTAAAAATTCCTTAAAAGCTTTCCTAATTCCTTAGTCCTAAGGAGAAGGTCTAGAGTCCCCAGAAACCTGTGAGATGGATTCTTAGCCATCAAACATATGTTTGCAAATTGGTATTTTTACAGTTTGCTCTTAACTTTGATGTAGCCTTGTTTCTGAGCCTGCCCTTACTCCCATTTTGATTTTAGTCTTGTATAATGATTTATATTTCCTACATTTCAAAAATGATCCAGCCATATACATAGAGTTAATTTCCAGCCAATACCATGTGATGGGTTTTAAAAAGTCCATCCCTTAAGAAAAGATCTTAAAAAAGTCTTTTATACAAAAATAATGTCATGTCCAGAGACACATAGTTAGGTATTTTACAAATTGCCACTAGCCACGTTTTAAGTACCAAGTCTATAAAAGGAAGACCAGGCCAATATTGTTATTCTTAGCGTGTTTACAGTCTGCTATGAGATATACTATAAGAACTGCTAACATTTCTTAAGTACTTACTATGTGCTAGACGTTACTGGTGCTGGATGTGGGCTATTTCATTTAATCCTGATAATTGCCCTAAGATTGCCTCCATTTTGAAGATAAGAAAACTGAGGCTTCACATACATTAAATAATTTGCCTGAGATAATGATTTAGGACTTTTTGGGATTGGGATTTGAACCAAATTAGTGTAATTATAGGGCCCTGGCATGTAGCCATCATATGGCTCTATAGTATGGAAGCACAATGTGCAATTTTATATGAAAGATCACTGCGCTTTGGGATCACAAAGGAGACATAACCTGCCCTTGACCAGAAGGCTGGGAGCTGGTAAGAAAGCATTCACTTGAGTATCAATTATGTGACGGTACCGTCCCATGAATGCAGGCCTTGAAGAGAGGAGGCAAAGAGGAATGTCCCAAGACAGGGCCACCCGGTGGCATCGGGGATAAAGGAAAGGGTATTTTTAGAGCCCCAACTCTCTTACCCTAAACCACTTCCTCCCTTACTAGGGACTTTTCCCCCACCTGTCCTCTTTAAGACAGTGTTCTTGTCACTAGGCGTAGTGCAAGGGACAGGGAATTTGCTGACAGAAAGACACCAGTTCAAATCTCTGCTCCATATTTTGCTAGTAACTTGAAACCTCTGAATTTTAATTTTATTTTCTGTATAATGGAAATGTTAATTCTTGACCTCACAAGCATATTATGAGAATAAAAGACTGAAAGAAAAAATGAGTGAGAAGGCCTACTGCGTTCAGCACTTGCAGCATGGTGTGTGCTCCATCATGTCAGTATCTCCCTTTAAACTTTGCTCTCAGGAAGTGTTTTTACATCACTCTTTTGTACGTTGGTACAGTCACACTCCAAACCGATTTTCTTTCTCAAAAGGATAGTTGAACACCATTCCTGACCTTCCACTGGCTTCTTTTCTTCAAGGTATTTCAAATGTTAGAGATTTTACTAGGAATATTTATTTGGGGCACATGTTGGTGCTGCAAAATTCAACTCTAGAGCAAGTAATTTTTCTGCTTATTTTTCAAGGCTTTGGGCTTTTAATCTATGAGATAATCCTAAACACCAATGGGGAAAGGAGTGGGGTAGTTGAATCCCAAGAGATGGCCTAAAGAAAGCAAAACTTAACACCCTGCCATAACTTCTGAGATGTAATGAAAATTTGAGGGTCCGTGCATTATCTCAAACTTGAATGTGAAGTGTCTGTTTCCCTGGACAGTGAAACCAAAGCATAGCTCCGCTCTGCAAAAATACACTGACGTTACAGCATTTCCAACAGCCTTCTTCCCATCAGCAAGAAAGCAATCTTGGTCGTAATCAATAAGTGCAATTAGAGAATCAGTGAGGACCCATTCCTCAGGCTACTCACCATAATGCCATTCTCAGATGATTGCCAGGCACAGAGAAAGCATTGTGATCATCATTCCAGTTAGCTGAATACATTTATTTAGAGTTAAATTCTTCCGCCTCACCAAAAGACCCACCTCAACATCCCGAAGAAGTACATCAGATGTAACTCGACACCTTGCAAATCTTTATTTTCAATTTATCTTTTCCTTTCACCATCTTGTCCACTGCTACCTCCTGCTTGTATCCCACCCTCTTTCTCTTCCTCTTTCATTTTTTGATAAATAAAGTGTTGGCGTGGTTAAAAATCATTTTTTCCCCTCTGTTTACACTTACAGTCTTTGGCAGAATTAAATAAACTATAGTTAAATAATGAAATTTCAAACTGGCTTATTTTTCTAAGGTGCTCAATTTGCTTTTGTTCTTTCAGTCTGTCTTTCTATGGATACTCACCCAGCACCTTATAGGTGCAGCCAGGTAGGAAGTAACAGATGTAATTAAAATTATTAATAAAACAGAACAGAAAAAAGTGATGTAGGATAATAAAAAAGAAATTAGTTTTTGCTGGACACTTTTTGACTGGACCTTGACTATTTACTGAAAGTAGTAAAACAAAAAATTTGTGGTCAAAATACACAGGAGGGATGGGTAATCACAAATCACCCTCAAAGTTTTTCAGCTTCTCTGGAGCCCCAGGTGCATAAAGGAAAGTGGGAGGAAATAAAGATAAAGAGGTAGATTTGTGTTGATGGATCCGAAGTGTTGGGGTAGAGGGGAGAATGCATGGACCCCCACCACCTTCAATCTCCTTACCCAGGAGTCTTTTAATCAAACTGATCTCTCCTTTGGGTGCTCCCTTTGATGTGACTTTTTGCAGCACCCATATTGTATTGCTCAGTGTCAAAGGACTGGGGTGGAAGAATATCGGACAGAGAAATAGCAGAAGGCACAAGCTGGTGTGAGAACCAGGAGGATGCTCTGTCTTGCCTCCCACTCCTATGCGATGCCCCTCATCCCCGCCCCTGTTGTTGAAGTTTTTACTCTGGCTGCTAAAGAGTGGACAATTTTGGGTTAGAAAATAATCTGTGATTAGTAAGAGGGGAACTATAGTGATGTTAGGACTCTACCTGTAAAAGCCAACAATAGGCCAATTTGTTTATTGTCAGGAAATTCCAATTAATAACCTGAAGTCAAAGATACTGGACACATTTTATGTGTTTTGGATGATGTTCTGCATTGAGGATACAGCAACACATCTCCCAGTGAAAAAGCTTTTTATGCATAGTGTTTTATTCATTCATATTGATTGAATATACCAGATATATTTATAGGTAAAAGTCAACACATTCTAAAAAAATCACCATTTTCATTAACTAGAGTGTACTGGAGAGATTTATTTCTTTTAAAGAATAATAGACAATGCTCAAGTCTGTGTAGAAAACACAATGAGCCCAATAAACAGGATTTGACTTATTTAGCACAGTCAATAAAGACCAGGTTTGAAAAATAGATTAACAGTAAACATATGTGCAAAAGAGAACAATTTGTGTCATTTTCCTGCTGCAACTCATTTTTTATGTTTGTTAACAAAGGAAAGCATAGTAAAATCTCTGTTTGTCCATATATTATTAATAGAGAATCCATGTATGCCCATGCATAATCTAAAATTGCTCTTTATTTTAAAAAGTTACTTGGCTTATAATTTTTCAAAATTTACACTGATTTTCATTTCTATTACTATTCACCAGTGTTTTCTATTATGCCAGATATTGTTGCATGAAGGAAAGAAAACTCATAAATAAATTCAGTTTTATTGTTTACATAGATTAATAAGTTGGCTTGCTGTATATAAATCCTCTGTTCTAGAAGGCTGACAGAAAGGCATTTCTCTTAGTAGTTAAGGAAATTAGTGGTTACAGGACTCAGTTCTTTGTATAAGAAAACAATTGAATGAGGTTTCTTTCAGACATCAATAATAGAGAAAGATACTGAACTATCCCATTAGTTTTTAAAGAGGGATCAAATAAATTATTTACTAAGAATGATAAATATATTTTCTTGTGATTGAGAACAAAATCATTATTATATACTCAACTAATGTTCATATGACCTAGAAGTCATCTCTTCCCTTAAATTAAATATTTTATCAAGGTTAGTTGAAAATTTAACCTGAAAAAGTAGGTTTTGATTTCAGTTTGGATGTAAATAAATTGGAAAACTTGCACTCTTGTGATAATACTAAAAAAAGTCAAGACAAAATAATAATTATGCTTATCTATGAGACAATTGAGGAGTGGACAAGAAGAGGCCTACTTGAATTGACTTCCGAAGAGAGAGAATCTCTTCATAGGTGGGTAGTGAGCTGTGGCAGCTTCCCGGGGGTGCACAGGGACACTGTCTCTGGGTACAGGCAGGGAGAGGAGAGGGCCTGCCATAGGTTCAGCCTGGTTGGAAGAGGCCAGCCGGACTGTGGGTGATGGTTGATGCAAGCAAGATGGCTTGAGCCCAACATACCTTGAACACAACAAGAATTTGTGTGGCCTGAAAATTCTCCCTGCTATCCTTTAATTGTTACTTTAGCAGGGCAGTGAAGGTGAGGCTGAGAAGCAGAAAAAATTCCTGCCGCTGTCTTGCACATTCTCACAGGGTCTGGAACTGGGGACCCTCTTGTTAAATCTAAAGGTGGAATCTCAACCCACCTCCTCCTGACTCAAACATGGGCAAGATACAAAAGACTGGACCCCTCCCACACACAACTGTGCATTGGAAGTAAGACTGGCCTGAAAAGAGGTGAGTTTAATTTTTTTTTTCTTTTTCTTTTATTTCAGCATATTATGAGGGTACAGATGTTTAGGTTAGGTGAGTTTAATCTTATTAAAGCTGGAATCCAGTTCCAGATCAAATTGATACTTGGTAAAATCTGAATGACCACCTCATTACCTCGGCCACCAAAATAGGAAAGTTCGTATTCTCGGGAGAAGGCAAAAGAAAACAAAAGAAACAAACCACTGAGAACTCCCAAAACTTTAATATTCTTCAAATACTTAAGTGTGTGCTATAAAACAAAAAAGGTTAACAGATAAATAGAAACAAGAAAATGAGACTCACAACTAGGAAAAGCCCTTCTGGTTTTAGCTCCACAAGAAACCAACCCTTCTAAGCCACTGGCTGCCTCCAGGTACCTGAACACTTCCCGTAATTCCAGTCACTGCTTTTTGCTGTACACTCTCTACGGGCACCTAAGTTTCTGTTTTTTGCCCAGGGTTATGCTATTTATCACTTACTTATATACTTCCTTCTTCCAAGTTTTTAAAAAGATTATTCATCTAGGGCTACATTCTTTTCATTTTTATTCACTTAATGCCATTTTCTAGATGCTTCGGTGGGAAGCAGAGATATTAGGTTATTAAGTATGAAATGTCCAATTTCCTTAAGTACTACGTTTGACAGTTGATATCTCTGACATTTCACTTTGACATTTCTTGTTTTATGTTTATTATGAAGCTACATTCTCAGTCTTTCAAACGCATGCTTTGGCTTGTGATTATCTTTCAAAAAAATTTTAGAGCAATTTTTGCGAAATCATGGATAAATAAAAAATTCGCGTTATTTTCAAATATGAGTTCCATCGTGGAATCAATGCAGCACAGACAGCTCGAAATATCAATGAAGTGTTTGGGAAGGATGTGGCTAATGAATCGACAGTACATCAATGGTTTGAGAAGTTCTATTCTGATGATTTTAATATTGAAAATGAGCCACGTGGGTGACCTGAGACCAAGGTGGATAATGGTGAGCTGAAAGCTGTAGTGGAAGTGAATCCATCTCAACCTATGTGGAAATTAGCAGCAAAGTTTGACGTTACTATTCCAACAATGTTGGACCATTGAAAACAAATTGGCAAAGTAAAGAAGCTGGATAGATGGATTCCATGTGAATTAAATGAGCATCAGAAGGGAAATCATTTCAAAGCTTGCCTTTCTTTGCAGTCACGACATAAAGTCAACCCATTTCTATACCGTATTGTTACATGTGATGAAAAATGGATTCTTTTTGACAATCCCAAGTGTTCGGCACAATGGTTGGATAAAGATGAAGTGTAAAAATACAGCCCAAAACGGAATATTCATCAAAAAAAGCTAATGGTGTCTGTTTGGTGGTCTAGTACCGGTACTAGCCACTACAGCTTCATCAAACCTGGTCAATCGATTTCAGCTGATGTCTACTGCAACTGGTTGGACAAAATGGCGAGAATGCTTGCGATTAAGTAGCCAAGATTGGTCAAAAGAGACAGGCCAATTCTCTTGCAAGACAACACTTGACCACATGTCGCACAAACAATGCTGCTCAAACTAGAGAAGCTGGACTTGGAAACTCTCTGTCATCCACCGTATTTATCAGACCTTGCACCAACTGACTACCACTTCTTCCCAGCTTTGGACTACTTCTTGCAAGGAAAAATACTTAATTCTCAACAAGCTGTGAAGAATACCTTTCTAGATTTCATTGCCACTAGCTCTCTAGGCTTCTTTGCTGCTGTCATAAATAAGCTACTGTTAAGATGGAAAAACTGTGTCAATAGTTTAGGTGCATACTTGGATTACTTGCACTGCTTCTTGTTTGAGATATAATAAACTTTTGATTTGAAATCGGACATTTCATGTTTAATGAAATAAATGCATATACTCAATTTTCTATGTTTAATCACAAATCGTTATTTTAGTGGTGATAATTAAGGTGTCACTGAACTCGACTCTGAGGCTATCTTGTTATATTTTTGTTATATTTTGAATATATAAAAATTAACACATTTATATATGTAAATTAGTATATACATTTGGCCATCCATATCTGTGGGTTCTACATCTGCTGATTCAATCAATTGCAGATTGGAAATGTCTGGAAAAAAATGGATGGTTGCTTCTGTACTGAGCATGTACAGACTTTCTTTTTTTGTCATTACTCCCTAAAGGATACAGTGTAACAACTATTTACATAGCATTTACATTATATTCAGTATTATAAGTAACCTAGAGATGATTTAAAGTATACAGGAGGATGTGCAAAGATTATATACAAATACTTCACCATTTTATATAAGGGACTTAAACATATAAAGGACTTGATTTTAATATGGGAGGGGGTCCTAGAATCAAGGGACAACTGCAGATATTGTGAGACCACATATGTACCAAACATATATGTAACAAACATAAGAAGCCATGCTGTTTATTTCTGCTTGCCAGCATAATTGAGCAAAGTACCTGACTGTGTGATGACATGCAGCTCTCTGGAAGAATGCTTTGAAGACAAACCAGGATCATGCTCATGGCCCCCCATGTCTCTTGCCCGACTCACTAGACTACTTAAAAGATAAATAACCCCGGTCCTTGCCTTTTCCTATGCATAACATAATATCTGTTGGGGTTAGTGATTACGCCTCTGCAATCTATAACCAAATGTACTCTTACACCTAAACTTTGATGTGATTTTGCACATATGGAACCCTCACTACCTGTATATAAGCTATAAGCTAAAACAGCATGTTGGAGCAGTCTGACAGAACCTCTCCAAAGAGCTGCTTCTGGGCTGTAGGCATTGGTCTATAGTCCTCAGTAAGGCTTTTGAATAAAAGTAAACTTTAATTCTTTAAAAACTTGATATTTTTCTTTAGTTGACAATCAGCGTGTGTATGTGTGTGTGACTCATACGATGAAGATGAGGCTCAAGGTTACACCCAGTCAAAGCTGACTTTGACATAGTCTTGCCTCTTGGATCCCACAGTCACATTATGGCCCAGGGAGCCCTCATTTTCTTGATATTTCTTTCTCTCTCTCTCTCTCCTCTCTCTCTCTCTCTCAATCTCTCCTCTCTCTCTCTCTCTCTCTCTCTCTCTGCCAGAATTTTTAAGTGTTTTCAATGGGAAGGTTTCCAGGGTCTCTGATCTGCCCCCCTGCCAGAAATGGTAGTCTCCTTGGGTTCTTCTTTACTAACAAAGTTTCACAACGTGACAACTTGACAGCTGGGTTCATGTTTAAGTTCAGTGATTCAACATAGCCAGGACTCAGTTTCTAAATCCCTTATAACTAAAACTAGGGATATGGAAACCAAGGCCTAAGCCTTCACGTTGACAACAGTCTATATTTCTTCATGAGACCCGATGAAGAGTATTTTGAAGATTTTAGAATCAGGGCTTTGGGGTCAGACAGATCTAGGATTGATTCCTAATTTCCCACTTTTTCTAATAGTGTGAATGTTCTCAGGTTATTTTACCTCTCTGAGCTTGTAACTTTATCTATAACATAAATATATTTATGGCTACCTCATTGTTTCTATGAGTATTACTCACAACTGAAAACAGTATTTATCACTGTGACCAGCACAAAGTAGTCACTCAAAAGGTAACTATTAGAAGTATAATTCTGTCACATTATCATTCTGTCATTCTGCATGTTTCCAAGTAGGTATATTTTAAATACATGTGAGTGATAAGGTCATGTAAAATGAGATGAGTGTCCATACTTTCTTGCTTAAGAAGGAATATTCTGGATCTATGTTTTGAGATTAAATTTATGGCCTTAGGTAGAAGTGATCCTCCATTAATCCCCAGCTTTTCATGAAACCTCAGGGAGGAAAGCCTTGCAATGTTTGTTGTCATCCATCTTTAGGCATTCTGAGGTTAAATTGCACCTGAACTGATGGATATCTTACATACCTGATGGCCTCATCACCAGGTTGTGATGACTTGAACAGGTATGACAATCACCAGTGGATTTTACAATGTGGTTTAACTTGACAAAGAATGGTTTTTTACCTCTTTTGTGAAAAATGACTATGGAAATGAGTATACTTGTTACTTTCTGGCATAGTCATCATCTTTAAAACCTGAGCTGCAGTGATGTGAATAAATAATTTAGTGGTACAATGACTTCTTTCATGTCAAAGAAACTGAAATGATTTTCCAAGGGTATTTCAATGTGGTCTGTCTACATCAGTGTGACTAAGGAAATAAAGTGTTGCACCAGTGTGTTGATGCAGCAAATCTCCAATCTTGTTTCCATACCTTTCAGAAGAAAAAAAATTTTGATCAAATCTAGAGAAGTAAATTGGATAATGCTTTCCTCAGGAAATCACTTTTTCATCCTTCACTTTTAATAAAATTAATTTTAACCAATCAAAGGAATTTTTCAGGTAGAAAATTATATTTATGAAATACAGGGTAAGGCAATAACCCATTCTTGTGTTGCTTAAGAGGTGATTGGAAACATTTAAAAATACAATTACATTTTTGTCTTAGAAGTTAAAATATTATATGTGTACTGATATGTTGGCAACTTCCCTTTCTTAGTGGTTTCATTGGATCAGTGGAGTTCCCCACAACCTCTCCCCCAGACTTATTAAAAATGTATAATTACTGCACACACAGTGTATGCTAAATGCTGGATATAGGAATGGATGAGACTTTATTCCTTTCCTGAAAAGGGTAAGGAGCCTAATGAACCACTCAGTGCTGGAAAAGACTGTAGAGAATAAAGATGGTTAGGGTTTTACAAGGTGATCGTATTTGAAGCCAATCTTAAGGAATTACTATGCTGAGGGTAAGGGGAATGCTATTTTAAGAAGGAATGGTAGGCATAAAAACAAAAAGGGACACGAGAGCTTTGTGAGTTAAGGGAATAAGACATCACAATTCAGTCTGATTAGAACTGCAGAGAGATACAGCTCAAAGACAACTCGATAATGGACAACCCTAAATGATAAGTTTAGCATTTGTCTTTTATCTCCCATGCAACTAGAAGCCAGTAGTAATGTGGTATGATCAGATTTATGTTTTGGAAAGATGCTTACAGCAGTATGGTACACAGTTGGGAGGAGTTTCAAAGAATTTAAATAAGATTTAAAAACTATAAATGACTGCACAGATATTGGTTATAAATACTGTTGTTAATGTTTTAGGGGTGAAAGAAACTAGAGATGGGGAATTTCTCTGATTCCTCTCCCTGACAAGGTCCCGCAGAGCTGGAATGGAGACCACACAGGGCCTGATACCCACCGTGAAGTTCACGGTGCTAGAGGAGGATTTTCAGGTCATGTCCAAGGGCGATTCCTGAGTTGATTCTGTATAACATGCCGTAGACGGGTGGTCAACACCAGAGGCACCCTAGAAGTAAACTAGGAGACAAGACTTGGACCAACTCGTCAGTAAGAAAATCACAGAGATAAGTGCAAGAAATAGCATCAGAACTGGCAGAAATGAGAGGAGGTATGGACAAATGCCACAGGGGAGAGTCCGACAGAAGGATTATTGTTGTTATTATATGTATTTTTTTCCAGAATATATTTCTTGAGTAGTCTTGTTCAAATGGGCTAGATCCAAACAGGCAGATCAGGTCAGAGACAACGAGGGCATGAACCACCAGCAGCACCATGGAGGACTGGGAGGAGGGAAAAATTCCAGAGATGTTAAGGACATTCGATGGCTGATTAGATGAGAGTGAGGATTTAAGATATTTCTTTGTTTTCTTTTTTAGCTTAAACAACTTGGGCAAATGGTAGGAGGATTAGATTTAGAAAGCAGGTAAGAAGTTCAGCGTGGGAGATGTCTAGAAGAAGAAACTGTCTTGATAAGAAGTGGGTATGTGGGTTGCATCTCAGGGGAAGGTTTAATGCCAAGCATGATAGATGAGAGAAGAATGTCACATACCCTGCGACCACAGTCTCTGGTACCTCCTTCTGTATCAGTAATATGCTAACCACCCAAGCATGGTGTGGGTTGTGGCCTAATAGATTTGTTCATGGGGCTTAAGAAGAAGGGGGCATAAAATGGAGGGGTTCTGAGGGTAAAAGCCTGAGTAGTTGCCTGCAGACGTTTGCACAATTTCACATCAAAGAGGCTGTTTTGGTTGAAACAGACATAGGTAATTCAGGTGAAGCAAGGCCCTTGTAGTATTTTTTACTGTTTGTGAGGAATTGGAGAAACTGTTCTCATAGTATCCTGTGCTTGGAGAAGCTTGCCAGTCTGTGGTTCTGCCATCAGCGGTTCTACCTAGTACTGAACAGGAGAGGGCTCCTTGGAGAACACAGACTGCCTCTGGATAGTCTCATTCAGACCCAGAGCATAGTGAAATACAATGGAGGTTCAAGCACTTGTTTAACTGAACTTTTCCAGATAAATGGAAGCAAACTGGAAATTGAGACTTTAACTTTTTTCTACTATGAAAAAGTCTCATTCTTCCTTGTCCTCAGTGGGGGTTTTGTATGGGATTCCTGATCTCCTCTCTCTTTTAAGTCCCTCATCTTTCTCCTGCAGCCCCTCAGCCCGTTTTCATAGTCTGTCTCCACTCCCTTGTTGAGAAACGTCTCAACTTCCCACCAGAGATCCTGTAAATGTAAGTCCTCAGATGTCAACTGAGATGCGAATGGAAGCTTTCTCCTGCCTGGATTTGGCAGGTGAAAGTCTTTGGTTCTGTTGTCTCACGTGGGGAAGATAACAGGGATTTCAAATCGCATCTAGTCTCTCCACTGGGGAGAGCTAAGGCTGGTTTCCTCTTGCTATACTTAAAAGCAACACATTTTATTTGGAGGTAGATTTATGTTTTCTTATAGGCAATAGTCTTGTTACAAATGAGAATGCTGTATTTGTTCTCAATGTAATTTTGAACATGAGTATGGCATTAATTGTGCCAAGGAGCCCTTCAATCCTTGTCAACCTGTTACAGTGGAAGGACCATCTCATTAGATGATGGTGGCTCTGTCTGTATCCATCAAGATGGTGGCACTTGTTCCAGCCACAGTTTTGCTGATCTCCAATTTCTCTTCCGAGAGAAGGGATTGAGCACTCTCAGTTTATACCATTGCACTTGCATCGCCAGGAACTGACTAGCAATGATTTGAGAGGTATCCACCACTTTATGTGTCCATGATTTTTCTCCTCTTGAGCTTGTCACTAGAAGAGGATTGTGTCTCCCCAAAGCTTTGAGTAGCACCTTTTCCTTTACAGGAGAAGCAGGATGAAGGGGACTGTTAGTAGAGACCCTCTGTTAAAAAGTAGGACACAGCACACTTTAAAAACCTAAAGTCAAAATCTTATTTGTTAGTTTGTGTTATATATATACATATATATACACATATGTGTGTGTGTGTATGTATGTATGTATATAAACATAAATAGTTTTTCTCACTAAACATAATCAGAGGTCCTTGGAGAAATGGCTGATTCCAGGACACAGAAAGTACAAAATGAATAAGGAATATTTCGTGCCAGAAAATACTAAAGTATTACAAAATGAATGGAGACTGCCAGAAGAACCCCAAAGCCAACATCAAGATGCCTCTTCTGGCCAAATATGAGACAATTTGAATAGCAAAATTAATGATAACAATGGATTGTAATCCATTGCAAAGGATCCCTGAATCTATATTGATTATAAAAAAATGAGTGTATAAACGAGTGAGAGAGAACAAACTATTCCTCACCATAGGACTGTGTAGTCCCAATAAAATACTAATAAATGTGGACTGAATGATAGAAATAAAAAATCATTTTGCAAACATAATAATTGATTAGGGCAAGATTCATTAATTGACATTAAAACTGTTAGGTGCCATTTGGCAAGAAGCAGGATATTTAGAGTAGCTCTTAAAATCACTGTTAATTATAAAGCAAAAATAGTGATTTCAGAGTGGAGAAACCTGGTGGACACACCTTAACCAAGTGATCACAGGTAATGTCACCACTAATGGGACAAACCAACATCATGCACCTCCTGATATGATGCACTGAGAAGGACACAACGTTATTTATATAGTATTCCTGTTAAAAATGCATATCCTGAGGAAATACCAAACAGACATATGTTTAGTGACATTCTACAAAATAAAGGGCTGTTCTCTTTTTAAAATGTCAGGGTTACAGAAAGGCCGAAGAACTGTTCTAGATAAAAGAAAACTGTTTAGTTAATAGAGTTCACAGCTAAATGCAATGCGTGACCCTGGACTGGGAAAAATAGCCATGAAGCACTTTATTGGTGTAAATTGGTGTAAATTGAATTTGGACCGTATTTTCTGATTTTGTTAACTGTACTGTGGCTTTGTTAGACACTGTCCCTGTTCTTAGGAAACATATTTTGAAGTATTTAGGGAGAATGTCATACGATGTTTGCAACTTACTCTCCAGTGTGTGTTTGTGTATGTGTGTATATATTTCACACATACACACACATATATGCACATATAGAAAGAATAACTAAAAAAATATGGCAAAATGTAAAAAATTTGTTAATTTCCTGAAGGGCGTATGAGAATTCTTTATACCATACTTGTAACTTTCCTGTAAGTCTTATTCTTACAAATTTTCTATATGTTTAAAAATACACAAATGGAAAAGAATTACAAAATAAAGGTTTGAAAATTTGACATTCCTTTGAAGAGCCACAAAACACCATGAGGGTACAGCCTGAGCTGGATGGTGTCACCTCCTAATGGTGTCACCTTCAATGTTTCAAGCTCACTTGAGCTCACTTCTCTCCTGAGCTCAAATTTTTTCTCTTAAAATACTGGAGATAGGAATCTCTACTTAATTTACTTCCCATAGCTGTTGTGAAGATCAATTTAGAAAAAGCACATGAAAAGCTCTTGAACACGACAACAAGTTACAAATATGTATTTTAATTATTCATTGTGATGGTATGGATAAAACCTAGCAAGAACTTGTTTGCTTAAACCAATACTTCTTTGCTTCCTCCAGTTGTGTATGTGTATATATAGAAGTTATATAACCAAGAAGGAGTAAAAACAAGAATTTTCTTTTTTTAATAGGAGAAATTTGCCCTTGAGCTCAGCCCCTAGACCAGCAAGTTATCACAGGTAGCTACTGGGATTGAGGGTAAAGGAGAAACTGCTTCTGGCAGCTCTGTTCTTGTTTGACGCTGACTTGAGATAATCTGCTATGTCTGGGTAGGTGGGTATGAGCACAAGCACGTGTCAGTGTGCATGAGTGCAGCGGATCAGGGAGGAGTTGGTTACGCGGAAGCTGAGTGGCTTTTTATTTGGATCCATAGATCAAATGGCTATAGGAAGGGATAGTTAGGGAAAGAGGGCAGGCTGCCAGGGTTGGAACTCAAAAAGACACAAGAATTTATAAATTCAAGTTTCAGAGGATTAGGTATGAACTCCTGACCAAAGGCAGACAAACTATTTCCTATTGATTAAGTGCCTGAAAGGACCTTTCTTTTAAACAACACTAGGTGACTAATCTTTAGCCAGCTATATCTATCCCCTTCTCTCTCATACAAAGTCCCTTTAACCATAGATGTCCTTCCTTCCTCATCAAGACTGCACCCAACACATCTTTCAGGACCCTTGTCAACTTTAGGTCTTCTAAACCTTTCCATAATTTTTCAGTTTGTAAGCTGGAAATGATTTTCCCTCCACTGTATTGCTAATTCCTTTTCCTATTTTTATTGCTGTTTTTGAGATAGAACTGAGTTTGCACCAGAGGGTTTGAAATAATTTGAGCTAAACAAAAAGCAAGTCTGTATTAATGCCTTGGGTCTTGTTTGTCCTGGATTGGCCAGATACTCTGTAATGATTGCAGAATAAAAACTTGTCCACCACATACCAAATTCTGCAGTTATTGTAACTTTTCTGTTTGGCGTGTGTGTGCAGTGGGGAGGGGACAGTGGCATTGAGAAAATAAAGACAAATTCAGATCAGCTAGATTATTGTTAGTAACATGCTTCTACCCTTTTCTCTATAACTGGTGAAATTATGTGAGATAGAGACTATTATTCTATCAGCTAACAGACTTTCCCGGGTGTCTGCTAGATACTTCAAAATCCATGTGGCAAACTTCAGTGCATCATGTTCTAGCCCCATTCTTAATCTTGGTCTGGTTAATTTGCCTCATTCCAATGAATGGAACTGTGGCCCACCAAGGTGTTTGCCAGCTCAAGTAATGAAGAAGTACTCTATGTACAATGTCAGGGTTTGCAGAACTTAGAGAAAGAGCAGAGTTTTTAGTGACACCTTTGTTTTAAACAACCTAAGTGACTAATCTTCAGCCGACCACATCTAACCCCTTCTCTCTCATACAAAATCCCTTTAACCATAAATGTCTTTCTTTCCTCATCAAGATCACACCCAACACATCTTTCAGGACCCTTGTCAACTTTCAGTCTTCCAGACCTTCCAAAATTTCTCAGTTTGTAAGCTGGAAATGACTTTCCCTCTACCATATTGCTGCCACACTCTGAGGACTCTTTTGAGGTGGTGTTTCCTTCCTTATGGTGTATCGCTTTGTGCATTATCATTTTCCCTATTGGACTATAAGTTCCTTGAAGAGAGGTGCCATGCCCAATTTATCTTTGTATTATCAAGTTCCATTTTCCACATAGTAGGAGCTTCATAAATATTTGCTGAATGAATAAAAGCAAAGTCATCTTGGAAAAATTTCTGACAATGAATAACTTTAAGGTTAGAGATTGGGTAAGTGTCTGAAAAGAAATCAGCGTTTTGGATTAGTCTAGAGTTGTGATATCAAATATAGTACCCACTAGCTGTATATCACTATTGAATTTTAAATTAAGATGAAGTATAGTTAAAAAATTAGTTCTTCAGCATCACTAACCCTCATTTGAAGTGCTTAGTAGCAACACATGCCTAGTTTCAACCACACTGGAAATAGCACAGTAGAAAACGTCTCCATCATCACAGAGTCAGAGTGTTCTATTGGACAGTACTAGTCTAGTGCATGGAAATTCCAAATTTCCAAATTTTAGTTCTTGAACTAAGGAACTTAGCTTTCATCTGCCTCAATCCCCATTTTTGCTTTTTGTGCCCAGCGTAGTCTGTGATGCTGGGAGGTCATTTGCTCTTTTCAGATATCTAAGCTGGGACTCCTGGGTAGGAAAAGTCTCCCATTAGTTGTGCAGATCTACTAATTTTACCAAGCTAGTCAGTTAAATTCTTTGTGTATAAGCAGTTTTATTGAGGTATAATTTTTATACCATAAAATTCATCTATTGAGTGTATAATTCAAAGATGTTTAGTAAATTTACAGAGTGTGCAGTCTTCACTACAATCTAATTTTAGAGCAGTTCTATCACCCCAAAAGATCCCAAGTGCCTTTTTGCAGTCACTCCCCATTCACACCCCAGTTCCAGGCAACCACTAATCTATTTTCTGTTTCTATAGATTGCTTTTCTGGATATTTCATATAAATGGTGTTATACAATATATAGTCTTGTGTCTGGCTTCTTTAAGTTAGCATAATGCTTTTGAGATTCATCCATGTTTATAGCATATATCAATTACTTCATTCTTTTTTATTGCCAAATAGTATTTTATTGTGTGGATGTACCACATTGCATATATCCACTTGTTGATGGACATTTGTGTTGTTTCTTCTACTTGGCCCTTATTAATGCTACAGTGAATATCTGAATAATACGTCTTTGTGTGGACATGTTTTTAATTCTCTTGGTTATATACCTAAGAGTGGAACTGCTAGGTCATATGGTAAATCTATGTTTAGCATTAAAAAAAAACCTGACAAACTGTTTTCCAAAGTGGCAGCATCATTCTACACTTCTACCAGCAATATATGCTGTTTCTACACATTTTCCCACGTCCTTGTCAACACTTGCTATTGCTCATGTGTTTGATTATTATACCCATCTAGTAAAATGACATCTCATTATTTCAATTTGTATTTCTCTAATGACTAATGATGTTGAGCATTTTTTATGCACTTATTGCCTATTTATATAACTTCTTTGGTGAAATGTCTGTTCAAATATTTTGACAATTTTAAATTTTGGTCACTTGTCTTCTTAGTATATGTAAGAGTTCTTTACATGTTCTGGATATCAGTCCTTTATCAGATATATCATTTAAAAATATTTTATTCCAGTCAATGGCTTGTGTTTTTCACTCTCCTGATGATGTGTTTTGAATTTGGAAAGCTTTTAATTTTGATGAAGTCCAATTTATATCAAATTTATTTTTTCCCTTGGGATAGAGAATTATATAGGTAAATTATTATTAAGGTAAAACTGGGTAGAATACCCAAATATGAAAATTGACTTCTTTCCCCACTTTAAATGCATTTTATTTATTAAAATTAAATTGTTCAATAAAAGTGAAACTTACAGGCTTTGTTGGAAATATCAGTTTCATTAATATTTAAGATACAAATGTGGGTTCTTTTTATGGGTTCAGTACTTCTTTTGAATAAGGTTTTTCTTTTCCCACATACACCTATCCTGACAGTGATTTCTGTGAATATTCTCTTTGCACATCATCACTTCCTTTGTAAGTCTCATGAGTTGGTCAATACTACCACACATCCATCTGCCTCCAAATTTACTGTTTCTACTCCTCTGTTTGATACAGGAAAGAACACTTCTTCTTTTTTTTTTCTAGATAGAACACTTCTTATATTTTATATTAGTTTTCAAGTAGCTACAACTTCTCTGGGGTTATATGACTTGGGATTACTTTGTACCAATGTTTTCTCATACTTTGCAGGGGGCAAAATGGTTTTACCTTATCAGACCACGTTAGTTCGAAAATTATTAATATATTATTGACTACCTACCATGTTTAGGTACACTCTAATACACATTTTATATAAAACTTTTCATTCAATGTAGTTAATTGTTAAACAGATATTATTATCCCTGTCTCACAGAAACAGAACTTAAAGTTTGGAAATGTTAAGTAATTTAATAGCTCTTAAACCATGGGCAGGAGATTTTGCTGACTCTAAAACCTACAGTCTTCAATGCCATATGTTCTTAACGTCCACCAACTGGTTGCATACTTTATGCCTTAATTTATTTTGAGCCCTTGAAGAAAAAATACTTATCCCATAATAGCTTTATTTGAATATATTGTTTAGTTAATATTCCATGTTTTTTGTTTTAAATCCAAGAATACAAATCACTATTGCAAGGGTAGTGTGATCTTATCTGAGAAAATATGGAACGCATTTTCCATAGCATTTAAAAAATACATGCTAAGGTGCTGTGGTATTACCAATATAAAGTAAGGGCATAATATTATAAAGTAATTAAATGGTATAATCTTGAAATGCTAGTCTGATTGTGGAATTCTTTATCATTTTGTGAATTTGTTGTGATGAGAGTGAAAACATAGTTGCTGACAGCAATAATAGACTTAGTTTTAGCATTTCTAATAGATTAACACTGATGGCCTCATCAATCTGTTTGAGTGTCCTTGGCATTTATTGTGTTCACTGATGGGTGGTATTTATTACCGGCTTAACAACCAATTCCAGCCAAACCTGCTTTCACGTCGTAAGTACAGGGAGTCGTTCATGTAGAAAATGATATAAGAAGTGAAGCATAATTTCAAATATATAAATTAAAATTTCTTTTTAGTCCATAGCTCATCATTTTATTCTTAATATGAAACAAAGCAACTGTGATAGAGATACTGAAATACGGCTAAGAAATGCCTGCCCTTTCAAGATCACTTACAGGAAGAGGTTAGGACTTATCTTTTTAATCCAAAGACCTTTTCTCAAATAAGGCTCTTTAAATGGTTTCTTTTTACTGAATATAATGATCCACTGTGTCTTCCTTTGCCATTTCTTCCTGTGGCCATTAGCACTAGTGAGTTATGGATAAATACTTTGTGGGAGTCCGTGTCTCAATTCAAATAATGGTTTAAAACTTCTACGGTGATCCATAAGCCTCGCCTCAGGAAAACAAGGCAAAGTATGAGGGATAATGTGAACAAAATCCAAATTAAACCTGCTGGAGTTTTCTAAGTCCTTGTGACCTTGACATGGGCAAATCGGTTCTGGCTGGAAGATGGTCCTTTCTTTTCAAAATTTTGATTTTGTCATTTATAAGCTTGCTCTAAATACATGTTCCTTTTCAAATTACTGCTGGCAAAAAAAAAAAAAAGGAATCTATAAATCTTTTCAATAGGGCTGACTATCAAAGTTTTAGAAAACTGGGATAAATAAATAAAAACAAATTTAAAAAATAAAACTGTCTTTGGAGTCTACCTCTCTTATTATCCTGTTGGGTATTCACTCTAAATTCCTAGGCTGATTGCATTCTTGGCTGTATAAAGAGCAATGTTTCACATTTGGTCAGCTAGCTAGCACAAGTAACCATCTAATTTAATAGAATAAAATATTTTTGGCCTAATGAACATAAAACTGTGCTTTAGAATATTTTGACCAATGCAGTTGTCTTTCTAAGACGCAGCCTTGATTATAATTTTCTTCGTCCCCACAGCCACTGTGGTATTCATGAGTGATATTTCCCCAAATATTTCCAGTTCTCCCCCATTCTAGGTAGGACCACTTTTCTTGGCCCTCTGTAGTTGGATGGGGCCCTCTAATTATTTCTGGCTAATGAGATGTGAGCAGCAGTAACGTGTATCCTGTCTGGGCTAAAATTTAACTTGATAGATTAGTACCCTCAAGAGCTCTTTTTCCCCTAGCTTGGTGACCAGCAATGTTTGAGATGGTCACTGCTTCTTAAACTGAGACACTGGGTGATTGCAATGAGCAAAAGTTTGCCGATCAAACTGTGATGGATATTTGACAATGCACATGAAATAGCCTTCATTGATGTAAGCTACTAAAATTTGGGGTTTATTTGTTACTGCAGCATAACCAAGCCTATCCTGACTAGTATACTTCCCTATTCCCCATCGCTTACTGAAAAACATACAGTGGATACAGAATGAAATATGCACTCTCTGACGCTCAAGACTGTCTTAAATATGGACTCATTTTACTTTTTCTTTTCTCAGGTTGATTCATGTACCTTGTTTTTCATTAGAACTGGACTTTATGTCCTGTCTCTCAACCTTTAAGACTGAGTCTTCCCTGAGGACCTCACTGCTTTTCAATTCTATGCAAATTTTCTCCTTTTAAATTCCCATAAGCATCTTGTTGTTGTCATTGTTTATGACACTTTTATTCTATTTTTTACTTTACTTATCGGTGGACCTGTGAGTCTCTTTAAAAATAACTAATAAGTGAGTTTTATGGCAAGCCCTATAACTTATTTGTGCCTATATCCTTGTAGAAATTAGATTTATTTCCATCTTATAGGAAATGTTCCATGAATATCTGTTGTATTGCATCATCTTCTGCTTAAAGACATAATTTAGTTAAAGTAGTAGGTCTTTATTTTTATTTTTTGGATTCCATGTTTCCTCAATCAAAAGTGATTCATAATAATAATTATAAACTGAGGGGAAGAAGTAGGAGTCATCTATGAATTAATTCTCCTAGCTTTGTTCCTGATTCTTATCTATCTATCTTATTTTTATTATGATTATCTCAATCCCCTACCTGCAAATGTATGAAAGTAGTGTATTTTCATGGTCAAACAGATACATTAGGACTTACAAGCAACAGTCCACTGCCACATTTTGACCCATTACCAATTGTACATCCAAGAAGTAAATACATTAAGGCCTTTCCACTTTGGGTTATTCTGGAGTTTCTGCCATATTTTAAAACAATATGCATATGTAGTCATTAATTGATATATTAACTTTAGAGATTTACCATTGACTTTCTGATGACAATTTTATCCATTATAATAATCTGAGACACCCTTTCCATCCCCATATACTTATGTCAATATTTTTAATTTTTCTATTAATTAACTTTGTATTTCAATATCCTTAAAATTCTGTTTCTATGTAATAACTCATTGACAGTATCTCTTAACTTCCCATTGGTGAAATAAGAACAGAGAAGCCTATATTTCTTCTCTTTTCCCCACTTACACCAACCTACTTCTCTTGTCTTCACCTTTACTTTTACATTTTCAACCTTTACATTCTTCTTTGTAATCTTACATCTTCTGTGCTTTGTCCAGAGGGCCATTCTAAAAGTTTAAAATCAATAAAGTGCTTTTATTTTATTGACTAAGTAAAATTATTCACTGCAGAACCTGAGTACTATGACTTAATTTGTTTCTTGCATAGCGGTTTGGTTTTTCCCTCCTGGTTAAAAAAAAAAAAAAAAAATCCAGCATTATCTGCCTTCACGACAGTATTACATTTTACCAACATCTCAGTCAAACTCTCTAATCGAGAAACTCCTCTCTTGGTAAGAGGTTTCTTTCCTGGTGTTATCCTATCATAGGCTGTACTGACTCTTTTTTAGGACTGCTTTCTCTTTATTGTCGTCCTGGGTTGGATTCTGAATTTCATTCTTTCTCTTTCTTGGCTTATCCCCTCATTTTCTTGGAGCAGATATTTAAGCAACTTCCTAATAAACAATTTGCAAGAGAAAAATTTTCTGAATTCTTTCATGTTGGAAAACATTTTTATTCTGAGCTCACTATTGATTCATATATTGTCTGGGATGAAATTCTAGGTTGAAAGTCATTTTCCTTTAAGGATGTGAAGGCATTGCTGCTGATAAACCAGGTGGCTGTGTGCTGATTCTTTTTTCTATGCAAACTGTTTGTTTTTCTTTCTGTACTCCCTTTGTTCTTAGTCTCCTCCTCCACCCCACCACAAACTCAACAAAGTTTTAGAATCTTCTCTTTATGTTTGGTGTTCTGAAATTTTATAAGCATGCTTGGGTATGGATTTCATTTTTATTTTATTTATTTATTTTATTTCAAAATATTAAGGGGGTACAAACGTTTTTGTTACATGGCTTGAGTCAGGGCTATAAATGTGTTCATCACTTGAATAGTGCACATTGTACCTGTTAGGTGAGGTTTTGCCCCTCCCTTCTCCCGCTCCCCTCCTGCTTGATTTCTAGTGACTTTTACTTTCTTCTGTGCACTTGTGTGCCCATCCATTAGTTCAATTTGGCAGGAATTGGAGACCATGATCTTAAGCAAAGTATCTCAAGAATGGCAAAACAAACACAAGTACTCTCCAATAAATTGGATTTCATTTTTAAAATCTTGTGTAGTAATTGGTGGGCCTCTTTAATTTGTTTTCTTCATGTCCGAAAATTCTATTCTATTAATATTTATTAGTTTCTTCTCATTCTTTTACTTTTTTCTTTATTTCCCAAATCTTGGTGTTCTGAATATAAACTTCTTTGTCTTTGTACTTTTGCTTGTATTAATTTTTTTCTTCTTCATTTGAGATTTCTTGTCTTTACATATACATACTTCCATGGAATATTTTTTACTTGGAAACATGTTATTATTCTTTTAAATTAAATTATTTTTTTTCATTAATTTTTTCTCATTGCTTTTTTATTATATTAATAGCAATATGTCTTCACTTTCTTATTTTATAGTGGTTTGGAAATTTATGTGTGGTGGGTGCTCTCTTTGTGCCACCCAGATCCCCCTCCAATAGGAAGGCACTCATTTCTCCAGTCCCTGCTGCTCAAGGTTCCTTGCCTCACTCATCCCTCCTGGGAATTATACCATCCCTCCATGAGGGGCCTGAATCCAGTAACCAATCAATGGGGGTGGAAATTGGGTGTGGCTGGTGTATAAAGGGCTGGCCTCTTGCTTCAATTCTAGAAATATCTGCAGGGCCATCCCAGACTCTGAGCACCCCCTGGGGTTGCCTGAGGTATCTGTTGCAATTGCAGTCCTTGTCAACTTCTCTTTCTGCTCAATCCTGTGTCCCACCCTCCTTTACTCCTTTCATTTGGGAGCACACAAATCTGACTCTCTCCTTAGAGTCCGTTTCTGTTGGAGCCTGGCCTAAGACATTATGGGAGGATACTCATTTGAAGTCTTGTTTTATTATAAGAATTTTTATTTTTCTGTTTCGGGGTAAACATCTGACTTTTTTTAATTCTATGTTTAGAGGGTGTAGAAAGGTGGGTGAAGATGGGGTCTAATCCTCAGAACTACACTAACTATTCTTTATCTCTTTTTTCCTCCCCTGCTCTCCACTTTTATGTCCATGTATGTCTCCCAGGGTTTTGCTGCATAGAGCACCAGTTCTTTGCTGGCATCATCTGTGCAGGTTCTACCTTGGCTGTGCCACTCTATCTTGTTGGTCAGTATGCATACCGTACCCTGCTTTCTGAGTTCCAGAAGTGCCTTAGTGTATGTCCCTTGTTGATGCCCACTGCCCACCATTCTTTTACTTGCAGTGTTGAGTTGTATCTTTTTATTTCTTTGTGGTAGTGTGATCCTAAGAGAAACGCTGTGCTCTGTACTCTTAAACTTGTAGTCTTCTCTTGCCTTTTGTTAGACTTTTAGTAGGAAAATTATGTTACTGGTTGGGCTTCAGTGAGTTGCATTTCAATTCTCTAAGATAATATAAAGATTCCAGACTTTCCCAAATTCCATGGTAATTATTCAGGAAAGCTACCAGATGATTTTGCTGATGCAAGATATAATGAAAAGAAATGAGAGCATCTGGATTTGTTAATACTTTTTTTATCTGTGCTATAAACCCTTCATCTTTTCCTGTCACGGAAGGTGAACCATCTGTACATACAATCACTAAATTTACCAAATTCAGTCCAACTTCATGACATTTATCTTGAAAGTTGTTGTAGATATCTGTTCCCTGTGTTCTGTTTGCAAGAGTGCTCAAAGTGAGCAACTCTTTGTAGCAAAGAAAATCTTCTGCTATGACCCAAATGAAGTATAAAACCTGCACTAAGTTAGTAGTATCAGTTGATTCATCCAAAATGATTGCATAACATATATTTTCCTTTTGAAGTATTTCATGAAATTGTTCTGTTAACCCCAAGGATGAGGTTCATATCTTTAAGGTACTAACTGGGTGATGGTGGAAGACATTAAATAAGTGTACACATAAATAAATGAATAATCCAATTTTTTGTAATGATAAAATCAATGAAAAAAATAAATCAAGCAATGGACTATGATTTGGAGATGAGAGTGGCTAATGACCTAACTTAAGACCTTCTATTCAAGGTACCGAAGACCTATGGGCAGTCCTAACAACTTGCTTCTCATCAATAAAAACTGGGAAAGATGATTGAATGACACTTTCATGATTAGGTTTTCAGAAATTATAACTTCTGCTTTCTCGCAGTCTCTATTGCTTTAATGAAATAGCTGCCATGGTGGAAAGGTCCATATGACAAGGAAATATGAGGGGTCTCTGGCCAATAGCCAATAAGAAACTGAAGCTCTCAGTCCAACAACCCTCAGCAACAGATTCTACTGACCATTTGAGGGAGCGTGAAAGCAGATCCTTTCTGAGTTGAACTTTCAGATAAAACTCCAGCCGTGATCAACGACTTGATATTAGAGAAAACCTGAAGTAGATGTCCCAGCTAAGCCAACTTGGATTCTCAACCTACAGAAATAATAAGAGATAATAACTATGTGTTGTTTTAAGCTGCTAAGTGTATGGTAAGATTGTTATGCAGTGGTGACATTATCATATTATTTATATATATGCTGAAAACTTACAAGAATCTCTTTTAAGTTGATTACAGCAGTGCAAGCCTTATTTGCCATTCACATTACACTGCTATATAAATGGGTTTTTAGCCCCTTTGTGATAAGCATCCATATTTTCCTTCTGAATTGGCATTGGATCATTTGAATCCTCTTTTTTTTCAAAATCAGTTATCTAATTAATTTGTGCCGAATCATGCCAGTTGCTAAGAGAACCAGCTTTAATGAGGCCTTTTTCAGTTTCCACATTTGTTATCCTCTCTTTAAGAGGTACAGCTTATTCATGGAATATTACCATTAATAATGCTTAAATGAGCTAAGATGTAATACCCCGTCACATATCATTTTTCCTTAAGGCATTTAGGACTTATTGAGGTGCTTGCTCTAGGGAAAATTCCATGCTTACAGAAATAGTAGTTGTACTTCTGTATCAAAAAAGCACAGAGGGTTTATTCTATTAGAGCCCCATGGGAGCTCATGTGAAGAGCTGTGTGTGCAGCCTGTGGCTAACAGTTAGTGGTTGGATTTTAGGTGTTGCCATCTAAACATCTTTGATACCATTTCCTAGAATGAGTTCAGCTTAACATGATACTTGATAGCTTCTGGGTTCAGCTCCTAGCAGAAAATCTTCAGCAGAAACAGCTGGGCCTGTTTGGTTATTGGGCAAATGACGAGTGTATGTTTGCATAGTGTGTCTGCGTAAGTGCATGTGTGTGTGTTTGTGATAAAGGTATGAAATAGTTCAGTAGACTGCCACTCAGGAAGTGTCAGAAGAACATCTTCTGACAACATGTGACATTCTTGAGGGTTTAATTTTAAATAGAAACTGCCTCAGAAGGTAAACAATTTGTCTTCCTTTTGATTTTCCTATATGATGCCTTCATGCTTCTCTTGATAGATGGATGGATGGATTAATAAATAGATATGTAGATAGATAGATCACAATCAGCAATTAATGTATTCATTTCTATAGTTTCTGAAACTATATGCTTTTCCCAATCTCAGAGGCCTTATTTTTTTTAAAATAGGTATCAAATGAGTGAGAACAGTGATGATTTAGAAGGTTAAAGTACCTGGTGGGGATGCGGAGGTACATGTAACAGGCTGATTTCTGACTTTGTCGCCGATGAGCTGTGTGCCCTTGAGCTCCTTACAATCACTGTAAATCTCAATGTTTCATCTTGTAAATCAACAGTAGCACTGGCCCTTCTTTCACCTGACCTTTGTTAGCCATGTGACACTGGACAAATTTTCTTCATCTGTAAAGTAAGAATAATCATATCCTCCTCAAAGGGATGTTGTAGGAATTAAGAGGTGCTCCATGTGGAGTGTTTAGATTGATTTCTGACATGTGGGAAGCACATAATAGCAATGACAATGACCTCACAGGGTTAGGAGTCTTAAAAATGGTGTGTCAGTGAGTCACATGCCATAAGTTGTTCCATGGTGTAAACATGGTGGTAGTGGTGGGTGATTGTGCATGTTTATTGTGATGTTACAGAATTTACTGTTTTCCTCAAATGATTAACTATTTGGGGGAAAATGTTAGATTCCTTTTCACATCACGTAAAACATTAAATTAATGATGTGTCAAATATTGAAATGTAAAAAAATGAAATCTTAAAAGAACTAGAAGAAGATGCCAGTGAATATATGCATAATATTGGAGACAGAGAGCATCTTCACAAAAATAACAAGGCCAGACACTATAAAGGAAAAGTCTGTCCAAATATACTGCAGGATAAAAAAAAAAGCACCCTGTATGTGACAGGAGGATACTGTAGTAAAATGAAAGATTCATTTCAAATAGGGAAAATTTTCTAAAAATATGTAATAGATGAAAGGATAATATCCATAATGTATAAAAATCTATCTACAGATCAATTAAGAAAAAATGGCCAATCAGATAGAAAATGGACAAAAAACATGAACATAAATCTTACATTAAAAAACATATTTCTTCCACACTTTTACAGGGAGCATATGTTTCTTTTAAAAAAATTGGGAAAACTAAATCAATAAATAATTAAGAGAAAGCCTTCTGCAGTAGAAGCTGGGAGATGACATATGGAGCTTTGTCATTTCCCCTGGGGAGCTGGCTGGAAGCATCACAGCTGCAGCTTTCTGAGCTCATTTAAAGTCAGGGTGACTAAGGGAGACTTTACAGTGGGACCAAATCCACCTCCAAAAGAGAGAAGGGTCTGAAGTGATCTGTCCAAAGTGAGCCAGTTCAGTAGTGAAGGTCACCACGGCACTCTCTGAAGTTCCTCTTGAAGAGGATTTTTCTCTCTGTGGTTCTGATTCCAATTCTCCAAGATCTGATTTCCCCTCTTCCTGATGAGGACAGGTGAGCCATGGCATTCATCTGGGATGCCAGGGCCCACTGATGCTATAGAGCAATAGCTCTCGGAGCTGCTGACTTCTTATCACAATCACGAGGGTACATATGCTGGCTCCTAGGCCTCACTCCTGGGTATTCTTACTTAATTAGTTTGAACTTAAGCGTATGCATTGCTTTTTGTTTTAAAGGTGCTCAGCTAGTAGAACGACTCATCTCACACCACCACCTAGTCCAAGCCGTGGGGCAGGAGGCAACTGCTAGATAAGGAAAATTGTGATTTCCTTTCATCCTACTTCCAGGTGTAGAGCAACTGGGGTTACCCTCACACTCTCCAAATCCTTTCGCTTCCTCAAAGGGGTCACACACTGCCTACATTCTTCACTACAAGCAGCCAAACTCATGAGGCAGATCCATTGGTGAATCCATCCATGTTGATGCGTGAACACATGTATGTAAACTTCACGAGTCAGAATATTTCCGAAGATCACTAATTAAGAGGTTTCCAGGCAGACAATATCATCACCAATGAAAAAAAGTGATTTATTTTGTAGAGTTCTTTGTCAAACTTTTTGTCAGCATACAAAAGTAGACTAAATTCACAAAATGATTTGGCTGGGGCAAATGGTGCAGAAAACCAGAACAGAAACACCAGGAGGCTTGAAATTTTGGGAAAAACAAACATAGAGTACAAAATAACACATCCTCAAGGAAAAAAAAGTGGCAATCCTATTTTTCTAACCATTTCTCAATGGTTCTGTTGGTGAAAGAAAACAGAATTCTTGTCATATGCTTCTAACATGCAGAATTCTGGTCTTAATCAAGAGTTGCTATGTTTTGGAGCCCCCACCCCCCTTTATTTTTTCACTCTCATCCAAATTGAGGATAATGTGCTATTTTCCAAAATCTGTTCCTATTTGAAAACACATTCATGTAGTCTAGTGCTATCCCTGCAAAATTGGAACTAAATTTGCATGTGAATTTAGGGCCCCAAGAGTTGTTGTGGACTGTCGTTACCTGCATTCTATGAAACTGGTACCTCTGAGCCTTCCAGAAAGAAAAGAGAGAGAATCAATCAGGCCACTATGTGGGATCTGGGGCTGCCACAACGTGTTCAGGAGACCCAAGTTCAACATACACACACCAGAATGTGGAGGGTTTTTACTATCAGTCTGTAGGAGACCTGGTTGGAGGAGGAGCTCAGGTGCAAGCAGTCACTCTGGATAAGATCAGTGTGCTCTAAAGACCTAGATGAAGGCTTCAGTGCACTAACTAGCTGGAAAATAGATAAACACAAAGGACATGGACTAATAGGAGTTGAGGCATTGTTAAACCCCGTACAGGTGAACGGCCCTTCCTAGCATCCCCTACAAACAGAGCTAAAATGATTTCTACCGTGACTGGAAAACCAGGCAGTACTATCAGGTACTAAACCTTTTATTTCAGAACTCATTTAATCTCCTGGGCAGCAAAGTAGAAATATAAAATTGCTTTACTCTGGAATTGTAAGAATGAAAAATTATAGAACACATCTTTTGTTTTCCATAAATCTTTGAAGTACCACTATGAAAACTGACCCTTCTTGGCTTTTCTGAGGCAGCCTGATTTTATCATTCAGAAACTGGAAACAATAGGACAGAAGGTCTATTGGATCTATGAACTCATCTGGAAGGTCTTGGCATAATGTCTAAAAATACCTGAAAGTTAATAATTTCAAAATAAACTGGCTGACAATTTGGGTATGGAAAAAAATGTCT
The DNA here is from genome assembly GCF_000956105.1 of Propithecus coquereli. Taxonomy (NCBI): domain Eukaryota; kingdom Metazoa; phylum Chordata; class Mammalia; order Primates; family Indriidae; genus Propithecus; species Propithecus coquereli. The sequence goes on along the minus strand of NW_012149841.1, from coordinate 5,288,881 downwards.
TTCACTTTTATCTCTGAGTATAGTTTAAGTTCTAGCCTATAAATTTAGAAAATTAGTATTCTTTTTATTTTTTTCTAAATTATTTACTATTATATATTGAATTTCCTCTTTGGTCTAATAGTATTAATATTCCTCTGCATTTGGATTTTTTATTTAAAATTTGTTTTATGGCATTGTTAGAATGTGGTCCCTTAAGGTACCTGTCTTTCAGAGTTACTGAGTTCTCTTCTTTTCCAGTTAGTATTCAATCAATTTTTATAAATATTCCATGAACTCTTGAAAAGGATGCATATTTTTTGTAAAGCACAGCATTCAATAAGTACCTATGGATTAAATCTTATTATATACTTCAAATTATTGATGACCATGTTATGGACAATAAGTCATATGTAAAATTCTTCTCCAATATGTGTGTTTTGGTTAATTTTTTTTTTTAATTTTAGAAAGCTACTTTATATATTTCAAAACTATGCTATTTCTCACATCCAAGTTTACGACATATTTTTGTTGTGGGTGGAACCATTATTTAGTACGAATTTCCTCTCTCTGCTCTATTACTTAGTATCTTAAATTCCACTGA
>NW_012149841.1:5255248-5286901 GCF_000956105.1 Propithecus coquereli | reverse complement strand
GTATTCTGGACTTTATATAAATGGAATCATACAATATGTGATCTTTTGTCACTGGCTTCTTTCACTGAGCATAAATTTTCAAGATTCACCTATGTTGTAGAATGTATCAATACTTGATTCCTTTTTAGGGCAGAATAATATTCCATTGCATAAATGTAACACATTTTGTTTACCTATTCATCAGATGATGGACAAATTTTAAGTGACCAAATAAATAAGTGATTGAATCTCTCCTCTGATAACTATTTTGATCTTATTTTTCCAAGATCAAATACTAAATTCAGAAAAAAAAATCATGGTGTCTTTTACAACTGAATTATCTTTTGGGTTTCCCAGAGTGCTCCTGGAAAACACAGAGATTTCTTGTTTTACCTTATGTTTATTTGATATGCTTTATGTTTTTAAAATAGCTCAACACTATGGACATGCTGCAGGGAGAATGTCAAATGGAAAAGCAAAGATCATCCTTCTCCATATAAATGCTGGTTAATTTCGTTCAGATAAAAGTTCATTAATGTGAATTTATTAGAGATTGTATTCCTTTCTGGCTGAATCAGAAGATCCTGAAGATTTGTCAGTGTAACCAGTGATCATAATATGTCGTTTCCTACAGGATAAACGCTAGTCAAGTCCTTATGAAATATGTACAGTATACAATCAGAGATCACTCTCTTTCCTTCGGATATTGTTGGCTACTGTGCAATTTATTCTTATTATCAAAAAATGGTTTTCCTTTCATCTCATGCTCATCTGAGGCTCTGTTATAAGTTACAGAATAGAAATTGAATCAACTATCCAAAGATTGTTAGTTTCAGAGTCTTGTGAAATGAACTATGCCAGGTACTCTTAACTATTTATACGCAAGGAACAGACATGGGTATAGGTTTCAAACTGACATTGCTCAAACAATTGTCACATAGCACCAGAGGACATATATTTTCAGGCCTCTTTATAGTCTAAAGCAGGTGACTTCATGAAATCGGACTGCTGACCAAAGATCCAGCAAAACAAGAATCAATTACACAGAACTAAAGGAACTGATGAAGGCAAACTAATTGTGGTTATTTGCCCTGGAACGTTGTTGGTATTGTTTTTAATGTTCTATTTTTTATGGGAAGCCCTTTATCTTTCTTTCTGATTAATCTCTCACCTTCCATTTAGTAGATAACAAAAATTGAAACTTTTAAAAAATGACATTGTGTTCTTTCTGACTACTAAGAATTCACAAATTAAGAGTTTTACCAAGTCTCTTTACTTTCAAAATGGCCATATACGACTTTTCATAGGTTCAACAAAAATCTCATTTTGCAATGAAGGCTGTGTCTGGCAAGTCATGTCTGAGACTAATATTCAATTAGTCTCATCTAATTCAATTAGATATGACAAATTCACCATTAAGGAATAAAATTGTAATTCATGTATGGAACTAGTGCCCACAAAGTCCTTCCAGAAACCTTTTATGGTGCCTGTTCTATGGCTGACAGCATTTTAACCTTACGAGCAAAAAGGAAGGTGACTTCCTGGCAGGCCAAATATTTTAGAAGATTTTGGGAACCTCAAGAAAAGAGGAATTCACCCACATTATGCAGATGAAATAGGACGAAGATAAATTTTTGGGTTTAGTTTCCTACCTTTGGAATGGAAGTGCAAAAATTAGGGGCTTTTAAAAGTCCTCTCTTAACATCATTATGAAGCTTCCACTCAGAAATTTATCTTCTGTCCTTAGTAGTTACTCAACACAATATGACTCTGGATTTGTTGCCTGAATGATGTGCTACAACACTTTTTGCTGGTAAATTAATCAGGCCAAAACATAATGATCATGAATAACTTTCAGAGATTATTTATGATTATTAGGATTAAGAAACATTATCCAGAACTTGGAAATAAGTAAAAAAAAGTGACTGTGTGTCCTTTCGAAATACTGGAGCGTTGTCTAACGGGCCTACTCAAGGACTGCTTACAATTCTAGGGGTATAATCCTTTGTTTGACTTCTTATGTATGATTAATTAGGGCCACAGTTTTATGACATTACCCCTTAAATTATGGATTTTTTTCCTGTAGTGATGAAAACATTTCTGTCCTTTAGAGAAGATAAACCCAAACATTGAAGTTTTATTTCCATGTAGAACACTTTAAGTAGCGTTTAACCCAGCAGTCATGGGCTAGCAATTTTTTTCTTTCAGAGACTGTATATATGCAGTTTATTAAATTCTTTTGTGAACCAGATTTATTATCTTGTTATTGTCCTTGTTAGTTGACATGTGTTTATTCTGTAATATTATGGAGCCATATTTTTAACTTTTTAAAAATTATATTTTGATACCAATCTATTTATCCTCATTACCATGCAAAGTTTAAGAGTAAGGGTCTTTTACCTTTTTTTATTGTCTAAAAGGAAGACTCTCTTTAAAAGAGGTGGTCCTTTTTCAGATAAGGGGATATTTTATTCTGTTTTTTTATTCCTTCTTTTATATTTTCTCAGTTTCCAATACACCTATTAGTAATTTGGGTGTCAGCGTCCTGTATTCACTATTTATCATGTCTTCTCTCAGCATCGGCATCTTTGCTCTCTGATCTGCAGAATCTTGGACCAAAGCCCTTAAAGGTTTTCTTCTATAACATATTCAATTTCAGAACGTGGATTCTGCTTTACACAATTTTCAAGACAAATTTCAATTTTTTACTCATACCTTTTGTTATTTTTAATATAATTTTCCTCAGTTCCTTTTTCAATTCAACCTTCAGTTTAACAACTCAACTCCTTTATGATTTTCTATCTATGTTTTATAGAAGTCATGTTTCCTTGCATTTTATTGGGATGAAGCATATTTTATGACATATTCTTTTTATTATGGAAAGTTTTTGCTTCCCGAGGTTGACTTTTTCTCTCAATTTTCAGGATGTTTCTCTCCTTTCCTTATGAGGCAGAATTCTTTTTGTGCTCTAGGTTGGCAATACTTCTTTGTTTTATCATCTGTCAATGAGGATAGATCTATCGAGATACAGTGTTTGACAATGTAAAAGGAGCATAGATTTCCCCGGGCCTTCTCCATCCACTTGCATGTGTATTGATCCCAGAATAGCTTAAAGTCTTGAGTCTGAATTAATGCGCAAAGTCCCTAGTCAAGTTTGAGTTTCTTACCATTACTCATTTTGTGCAGCTCTGATAGACTGTGTGGCCTAGTTTCCTTATTCTGGCAAAGAATGTTTATCTCCAGGCCTGTACTTTCCAAATCTGACTGCTTATCAGAGTCCCTTGATGAACTTTAAAAAATATTTAGTTTCCCATCACTTCTTTACTGAATTTTAATCTCTGGAAGTAAGACTTGGAACCTGTATTTCTTAAAGGCTTCCCAGGTAGTTGTGATGCAGCTGGTGAACAGCCCTATACTTACAAATAAATAAATGTATCTGTGACAATCAGTAGCTCTACTTTAACCTACATCCTCCAATGGTCTGACATCCAGAATTCACCTGTCACATTCTGCTGGCCAGAACCACATCTGATATTATTTCTTCTACCCTAAACCTTGCTGCACAGCAGAGTTGCAATCTCCAAGTAGATGTAGATGCTAATGGTTTGAGAGGAGAAAGAATACACTCTGTGTCTAAAAAAAGAACCTACGCAATAAGGGAATAGTTACTTGATTTCAAGTTTTATATAGAGCTAGACCAATGGGGTAGTTTGAAATTGCCTTCGTATCTACTTCCTGTCTGGCCAAACTGGGCTATTTCTGAATGTGGGTTTTCTTCCATCAGTTATCTTAGGACTTCATCTAATAGACCTTCCCCCAACATGCCAAGGTCTACCTTCCTTTCCTAGATAATTAACCTTTTAAGGGCACTAATTATGTCTGACTCTGTATTCCTACTGCTTCCAAAGTGCCTGGCACTTAGCAGACATTCACTAATATGTGTTAACACCTGAAAAAATGGTTTTAGTGATTAGTTGTCTACTGTCCTCAGTATTCAAACTTGTGACTTTGTTTACAAAGGGAATTTTAATGTGAAATTTGGAGAGTCATTGTGTAAGGATAAGTAAAGTAAAGACACCTCAGCCCAGAAGCAATGTATTTAATTATCTCTTCAAAAAATAGGAACACTGTCTTGGAGTGTGTACTTGAGCAAGAGAAGAAAACTGCATCTTTTATGGTCATAGAGATTGAAACTTACCTTGTTTTAGTAACATACTGAATTTGAAACATCAACAGTGTTGTTGTTTTCATAAGCTTGATCTTATAGCTTTTGTATTTATGCCATGTTATAAAGATACAAAAACATAACACCAAATTGATTCTAACCTCCAACATACTTTTTATGAAAACTTAAATTTGGATTAACAGCATGGAGAGAGACTTTTTTCTTCTTTAGGATCAGACAGGATAATTAGTTATAGTAATAAAGTTAAAGGAGAAAAGCAAAGATAGTACTTGCCTTATGTTGGCAATTCAGTTTCCTCGAAACTGTTCTGCTATAAAAATATGCCATTCACTTGAAGTTTTTTAAAGAGTGAAGATTGCTGATTTGGATTGAAAGTTATTGTTTGTTTTTTAGCCAATCTCTTGCTTCAGTGGCCTCTTAAGACATTAATTTTTAAATAAAAATTGACATGTCATCTAAATTTGAGTATGAATTTGTTATGTAGAAGTCCTGATTAAGACTACGTAGACTGAGAACGTGACATATCTCCTCTTCTCTTGCTCTTACGAGCTGTATGACATTGGAGTAAGTATAGTGTCACACCTGTGTTTCATGTCATACATCATCACAGGCCATGTATGGATTTCTGGAATTGTGTTTTTTCCTTTTACCTTCTATTTGGTAACTTTTGAGGAACGAATATGGGAAATGTGTGTAACTTTAAAATGGATTTATTTTCAAAGCCTTTTGTTTTTCTCAATCGATTAGAATTCATAAAGTACATCCTGATAGAAATGGTGTAGATGATGGTAGTGTTTCTAGGGTGGCCTATACATCTCTGTAGCCCCAAATTTGTAACTGAACTTGTCTCATAATGGGAGTGTGCTAAGACCTGGGTCCTGGGGGTTAGAGTGACTTGTGCGGGCTTACGGCCTACAGGGTAGTAGAAAGAAGGAAAAGTCCTTCTTCTTTTCCAGTCTACTTTTCGACAGAAAATCTTATTTTTTACCTTCTTCTCATCCCAACTATGTAGATTCTCACCCATTTCCCACTGCACAGAGGGCTGCATCTGTGCTGTGCTAGCCCCAGGTCTGGGCTTGTCTCTTCACCTTCAACCACTTCATGCTTTCAAATTCCTCACTTGTCATCTTCCAAAATTAAAATTCCCATTTCTTTAGAATGGTCAACTCTTGTTAGGATAGTAATAAGAAAAAACTATTTCACTTTCATGTATTAAAACCAAATATGCTTTCAGAGGACTTATTATTTTTAAAAGAGGCTTATTCCCATCAATATGTTTCTTTCTTATAGACTAGGACAGGGCAACAAAATTAGGTAAAGCCGTGCAGGCCCTGGGAAGGATTGAAATGGGTGAATAGGGGTGACCAGGGGCTGCACATTGAAGTAAACACCATGTAGTCAAATTCTATCTAGCAGAGAGGTCTACAAGCATTAGCTGGATTTGTATTTGTTTTTAAGAGCAGCAAAAGCAAAAAGCATGATTAAGTCTGTCATTTGTGTATGTGAGGTAATTATATATTCATACATTCATGCACTGTCCTTAAAGGTGTCCTTCTAAGGTAGAAGAGATTGTGATGAAGGAGTTAGGAAAATGGAGCTGGGTGGCTCTGGGGAAGTAAAAAAATACCCAACTTTATTCTGAAAAACACATGTAAGCTCCAAGGAACATTTTGTGCACATTTGAATTTCTAACTGGATTTGAACTAGATTATCTTAAGACACTGAATCCCAACGGCTTTTTATTTTGTGCTTATTTAATTTTTTTTTCATTGAATTGTTACTTTTTTTTCAGTAGACCTATTTTCCTATCCCATGGCAGCTCCCAGGTACAGCCAATCAGAAGGTTAAATACACAGTCTGTGGAATTGGAACTATCCAAACACCATCAGGTGAGGACACAAGTATCTTCTCAAAGGTGAAGTTAATATTATGTGAGATTGTGAGAGTTGGGGGATGACTTGAGTTCACAGTGAAGATTATGATAAAAGTGTGAGTCTTACAGCCCTGGCTGCAGGATCAGCACTGGTGGTCTGGCTTCCAGCAAGAAGCTGACGCCGAGGCAAACAGTTTATGTTCTCCTGTGAGTGGGGTCCATCCTAGACTCTGAGCAACCTGGTTCTATCTGCACAAAATCTTCCATCACAGACAAAGCTAATTAGATATAAAATTGGTGATGCCCATTCTAGCTGCAACTCCCAGGAGTGCCAAGAATAAAAGCAATTCAGAGATTTCAGTGGGAGCATGACTTCTATAGACTTGATGCAGGATTGCTACACTGAATTTTCAAATTGCCTGTAGTGACCATGCCAATAAATCATTTTTCTAATACATTTTTCCTTCCCATACTGATGGAAAAATGCAATCCACAGTGGATCAAAGCATAAGAAATATTATCTGTAAGTTCTGTTTCCAAGTTATGGGTGATTTGGTTGGAGTGTGAAATGAATGACCCAAATGAGGAAGACTGAGTGTGCTTTGCTTTCTGGATCCATCACATGTTTGATTATGGAGAGTCACCTCTTTGCTTTGCGGTTTACTCAACTATATGTAAGACGAAGCAATAGAACTGTCTGCTTCACAGACCTCACATGTTTGTCATGCAGAAAAAGGACACACCACAGTTTGGGTCATTGTTGAAGTAAGCAGGTCAAATGGTTTCCTCGGCATGTTTATTCTGTTGTTATTCTATTGGTACGCATGGGGAAAGCTCAAAGCTTTCTCCCAGGCTTAGTAGTGGAGATGAAGCCTTCTTAGGACTGAAGAATGAATTGGGAGAAAACTAACATACTTAGAAATATAGTGGACACATAGGTGGTGGTATCACTTTCCCTTCTTCTACCCACTCTCTCTTCTGATGCTCTGGGCTTTTGGTCATAATTCTTGTTAGCTATTGCTGTGCAATAGATCAGTCCAAAATTTAGAGTCTGAGACAACAGCAATCATTTTGTTATCTCTCCTGGTTTCTTTGGGCCAGGAATTCAGGAAGGATTTGGCTGGGTGGTTCTGACCGCTGTAGTTTCAGTCTGGTAGTGACTTGAATTGGAAGAATGAGGAGCTGGAGCTGTCGGTGCTGCCCAGGCATCTCTCTCTGTTCAAGTCATCTCGGAACCTCCCAATCTGTGTCTAGGTGGCCTCACTTGGGCTTCCTCATAGAATGGTGGCCTCAGGTCAACTGGACTTCTCACACGGAGGCTAAAGGCTTTAAGAGTGAAGATGGAGGCTGCATGGCCTCTTACGATCTAGCTTCGCAAGTCACTCAGCATCATTTCTGTTGCATGCAGTTGGTTATAAGCAAGTCATAAGCACACTTAGATTGAGGGAGAGGAATTATTAGACCTCACCTCTTGATGAAGGAGATGGAAAGACTCTGGGAAAATATGTGGGGCTGGAGGTACTGTGGAAGCCATCTCTGGAAGGTTTAATCTGCCACATTCATCACCGTGCCTCCTGTGAGAGGCTTCTGTGACCTGCCCATGTTTGGATGTGCTCGTTATGTTCTCTCCTCACAAGGGACTTGTCCTCTGAGGTTCAGCTTCCACTTGAGGCTAAGAGATTGTCCCTTGCTATAACTATTCTAAGAAAAGGGACCCAGGTGGGTCTTTCCTAGTACCCTGAAATCAAACCCTGCTGCATTTTTCTAAATTCAGGCCAACGTGCCTTTGTGAACATGTATCTGGTTGATCACATGGTGGGTTTTCTCCTCTGGAAATGTGCCTGTGTTGGTGGGTGTGTGACAGTGGAGTGGGGCAAGAGGACAGAAGAAAAGCAGAAGCAAGTAAAGAAAGCACAAGTACGACAAAGCTGAATTTGAGTTCCCTCTCGTCTTTCCTGGGCTCCCTGAAGGTGGTGCTGAGCCTGTGGGTTTTGGAGGGGCAGCCAAATATGTTATCTAGTCACATGCCAAAGTGTTTAATTATCTTCTTTTATTCCCTGACATTTAGTAGGGTTTTATTTAATTGTTCCTGTATGATCTCAGCTGTGCTGCAGAGAATTAAACTATGAATTTTGTTTCTCTCCTGGTAGAAGTTTAAAGGAGGATTCAGCACCCCCTGAGGCTAATAGGGTAGCTGCAGGCAGGACCTATAGGATCCCTAGGGAGAAAGAGCATCTCCTTCAATCACTCAATTATTTAGTCCACAAATATTCAGTAAGTGCTAACTACGGTGCCAGACACTTTTGTAGGGCAGAGACTACAACAGAGAGCAGGACAAAACGAAGCCCCTACCTTCATGGAGCTTCCATTTTAGAGGAGGGTCTCTTGAGGCCAGGAGTTTGAGACCAGTGTGAGCAAGAGCAACACCCCATCTCTACAAAAAAATAGAAAAATTATCTGGGTACAGTGGTGCGCACCTGGCAGTCCCAGCTACTCGGGAGTCTGAGGCAGGAGGATCACTGGAGACTGGGAGTAGATTGTGGAGAGCTCTGATGATGCCACTACACTCTAGCCCAGGTGACAGAGAGAGGCTCTGTCTCAGAAAAAAGAAAAAAAAAGCTATAATCCTGCCCTTTCAATTTGATTTTAGATACTGATTTTCTCCTTGGTATTCAGAAAGCCATTGACAGTCTCACAGGAACAAATGTGATGTTTAATAGAAATAAGGGATATGCAGTAAGTGATCTCTGTATTTTAATCTTGTCACATTAACTCATTTCTGATTGAGAGAACCACCTTTGTCTTGTCAGACAATACAGTCTTCTAGAGATGCACCTCCCGTGACACACGTGGCTGGAGTCCTCTTGGGGAACCTCTGGGGGCTCCATTTCTGGGCCATTTCTTAGCTCACTGCCAAAGTGCCCAGCTGGAAATCTGTTACTGCACATTACAAACTGCCTCACCATCATAAAATAAGAGAATTTTTTGGCTCTGGGAGATCTGTGGAGAAAAGATACCTATTTTTGTTTTGTTTTGTTTTTCCTGTAAAAATATAAATGCTCTTGTAGGCATTTTCTCCTGATGTAGCAAAAGTCACTTCCAGCCATTGATTCTCACAATGCCTTCATTGTGATTTCTTCCTGGTCCGGAGAGATCAAGTGACTTGTCCAGTGTTTCACAGTGAGTTAGAGGCAGAGTTAGGATTGAATCCTGAGTCTCCTTGCTGATCACTTTTATTTTTATTTTTTTTTTCCTGTGTATTAAATTACTCCTTTATGCAAACTTTAGCTTCAGAAGCTCCTTTTCAGCTTCTAGGTCACCACCGCCTTTCTTACGAATGTGAGAAGTTACACTCTCCTTCTGGAAGAGTATACATAAATGTCGTGAAAAGTTCTCATATTTCTCTTGGAAGACTCCACATCTGTGTGGGTATTTTAAACTTTCTTTGGAAAGCTGCATAATACTTTGAAGGTATGAAGTAACAATAATGATTGGTTTTCTTTTTTCTTTTTTGGCCTGGTCGTATAATAATGATTTTCTTAATTTAAAAATATGAAAGATTCATTTGTCCATTGGTTGGTTTCTGACGTGCCTTCATTCCACAGATCGTCTGCCCTGTGACTTTTTCACACTGCCCCCTTGTGGGCATGCTGGCACTTTGTGGTGTATCAAAGGCAGGTGTTGACTGACCTTAGTGTACTGTGAGGCATATTCCTAGATATTATATGTACCACCTTATTTGGAGGCAAGGGAGGGATGAAAATCTTGAAAGTTGTATCACTAGCCTCTGAAATAATTATTATTTTAGGGCAACAGAGAACCATAGATCAGTTGTGTTTGGGTATTGTATTAGGGTTCTTCAAAGAAACACACACACACACACACACACACACACACACACACATTAGGTATATAAGAAGGGGATTTATTATGGGAATTGGCTCAAGTGATTATGAAGGCCAAGATGTCCCACAGTATGCCTTCTGCAAGATGGAGAACCTGGAAAGCTGGTGATGTAAATTAGTTGGGTATGAATTGGGAGAGGTGCTGGTATGAGTCCTGGAGTCCAAAGGCACAAGAACCTGGGGTTCTTACATCCTAGGGCAGATGTCCCAGTTCCAGAGAGAGAGAGTCCATCCTCTCTCTGACTTTTTATCCTATCTGGGCCCTCATGTAATGGATTATTCCCACCCATATTGGTGAGTGTGGATCTTCTTTATTCAGTCTATTGATTCAAATGCTAATCTCTCCAGAAACACCCTAACCAGTACACCCAGTAATGACATTTGACTAGCTCTCTGGGTGGCTCTTAACCTAGTCAAGTTGACACATAAAGTTAACCATAACAAATATCAAGTCAACCAGACAACAGCCTCAATTTCTGTTTTTCAGTGGAGTACTTTCATGTCTTATACGGATGACCTGGGCATTCAATTTTTATTTATCAGAGTCGCTATACAAATTGATGCAGCAGAGTACAAGTTGTCCAAACTGTAGTCTAACCCCTATTTGACATACCGATTATAAATATCGAAAGACATAATCAGATTGGTTTCAGAGAGGTAATTACAGGGTAGAGGTTAGAGTACGTATTGGATTAAAAATTAGTGTGCTTTTTCTGGCCAGGCGCTGTGGCTCACGCCTGTAGTCCCAGCTACTGGGGAGGCTGAGGCAGGAGGATCATTTGAGTTCAAAAGTTCGAGGTTTCTGTGAGCTAGGCTGATGCCACGGCACTCTAATCCAGGACAGAGTGAGAGGCTCTGTCTCAAAACATAAAATAAAATAAAGTAAAATAAAATAATTATAGAAAATCAGTTTTTTTTTAACCTTTTTTCTTTTTCTCCCCACTAAGGATCTCTTCTCTTTTTTAAAGGGCAACATCATATTGGCTGCTTTTATTTTTTATCCTCTCTGCCAACCTTCGCATTTTAATTTAGTGTATTTAGTTTTTAGTTTTTAATTTAGTGTATTTAGACTACTGACATTTAAATTCATGAGGGCTTAAGTCAGCTATTTTATTATTTGGTTTCTTCTTTTCACTTTCTGTGAGTTCTCTGAATTTTTTTTTTTAGGATCGAATGCATTGCTTTGCATAATTTTTTTGATGGTTGCCCTTGGTATCTATCTATCTATTTATATATATACACACATACATATATACATAAAACTTATAGTCTATTGGTATCGATATTTTACGACTTTAAGTGTTATCATGAAAACCTCAATTCTATTTAGGTCACTTTCCCATCCTCCCTACTGAAATGTCATTGCCTTGAGTTTCACATGGTGTTATGGACTGAATGCTTGTGTTTCCCTCCAAATTCGTATGTTGAAGCCATAACATCCATTGTGACTATATAGCTGACCCTTGAACAGCACAAGTTTGAACAGCCTGGGTCTACCTGTATGCAGATTTCTTTTCAATAAATATATTTAAAAAATTTTTGGAGATTTGTGAAAATTTGAAAAATCTCCCAGATGGACTGTGTAGGCTAGAAATATTTGAAAATAAAATTAAGAAAAATTTAGGTATGTCATGAGTACATTAAATATATGTAGATACTATCCTATTTTATCATTTACTATTAATACCATAAAATACCCCAGAGACAGCAAGATCAACCCTTCCTCTTACTTTTCCTCCTCAGCCTACTCAATGTTAAGATGAGGAAGATGAAGGCTTTTATAATGATTCACTTCTACTTAATGAATAGTAGATACATTTTCTGTTCCTTATGATTTTTTTAATAACATTTTCTTTTCTGTAGATTATTATAAGAATACAGTATATAACACATATAACACACAAAATATGTGTCAATTTAGTGTTTATGTTATTGGTAAGGATACAGTCAATAGTAGGTCACTAGTAGCTAAGTTCTGGAGGAATCAAAAGTTACATGTGGATTTTCAACTGTGTGGGGGGTCAGTGCTTCTAACCTCTGCATTGTTCAAGGGTCGACTGTATGTGGAGATAGTGCTTTTAAGGAAGTAATTAAGTTTAAATGAGGTCACAATGTTGGGACTCTGATCCAATTAGTGTCCTAATAAGAAGAGATACTGGTGAGTACCCTCCCTCCTCTGCAAGCACACACCAAGGGAAGGCTGTGTGAAGACACAGTGAGAAGGTGGCCACCTGCAAGCCAGGAAGACAGCCCCCACCAGAAACTGAACGTTGCCAGAAACTTGATCTTAAACTTTCCAGCCACCAGAACTGTGAAAAATAAATTTCTGTTGTTTAAACCAATTAGTCTCTGGTATTTTTTATGGTAGCCTGAGTTGACTAATACAGATGGTGTTATAATTTTTGTTTCAATCCTCAGATAAAATCATCAGGAGAATAGTCTATTGTGTTTAGCACTATTTTTGTTCTTTTTGCTGTTATTTATTTATATTTTTACTTTTGGATACTCTGAGTTCTTCTTTTATCATTTTCTTTTGGTTTAAAAACTTTTCTTTACCCATTCCTTAAGGATAAGTCTGTTAAGTAACAAATTATCTTAGCTTTCCTTCATATGAGAACATCTTTATTCCCCTTTCATTTCTGAAAAATAGTTTTGCCAAATATAGAATTTACAGTTGACAGTTCTTTCAGTACTTGAACTATATTATGCCACCTTCTTCCATCTTCCGTTATTCAGATGAAAAATCTACTGTCATTCAAATTGATATTTCTCTATAGATAATGCATTATTTTCGTCTGCCTGCTTTCAAGATATTATGTTTATTTTTAGTGTTCAGAAATTTAACTATGATATGTCTTGGGATGGATTTCTTTGTGCTTATCTTATTCGAGTCCTCAGCTTTTTAGATTTGTAGATACATGTCTTTTTCCAAATTTGGGAACTTCTCAGCCATTATTTCTTCAAATATAGGATTCTGATGATGATGTTGGATCTTGAGTTATTGCCTGGATTAAACAGATCTGGTTTAAAATTCTGTTTAAGCCATTTAGTAGCTAAATTGTTTGGGTAAAATTAATCTCTTTTAACTTTATTTCTTTTTGTTTTTTCCTATCACATGGGACATGATGCAGCCTAAATTGGCCCTCTGTTGTTTTGATCAGCATCTCCCCTATCTCTGATCCTGTATGTATAGGCACACATCATTTTCTCTGGGGAACTGCTCTTTCCCAACTGTATTTGTTGGTGCTGCCAATCATGATACCATCACTACCCTTGCCATACTTCACAAGGGTTACATTTTGCCCACCCTAGAAAATAAGCCACATGAAGAATTAGCATTGTCTTTTTTGCCTCAGTGCCTGGATGATGCCTCGCTCGTGAGAGTTTAATTATTATTTGTTGCATGTATAAATAAATGAGTCAAATCCCAATAATATTTCTTTTTTAGTGTAGTAAAGGTGACAAAATACTTAAAGATTTGCAGTACAAGTGAGCCACTGGCTCTGTGATGAAAAGTAGGAATTTATAACACTAACAATCTAATTTTTTTTTTGTCTCTTTATTGCTCTCTTTATTCTTCTTGCTCTTCCTTTGGCTACATCTATCTCCCTGTGCATGTCTTCATGCAGACCGTCTTGGCAGTTTTCTCTCAAAGTCCCTAAGTTTCCTCATTTCTCCTCTCTCTCTCACGGTCTCTTCTTCCCTCACTTCTGTGGTTCATGTATATTTTGATGTCTTGGCCTGTACTTTATTCCTACTGGTCTTTCCTCTTTACTCTCCATTTTGGCTTCTTATCTGTTTTTCTAGGTCATTATCTCTACTCAGTATCAGATTACAATGGGACTGCAGCTTACTTTTTTATTTATTTAGTATTTATTCAGTATTCATTTGCTATCTTGTGAAATAAAGATTTATCTTCTCTTTTCAAAAAAAGTGTCATTTAATAGATTAAAATTAGATATATATTTAAAATATACTATATACTCTATTAAAATGTTAAGTGTGTTTAAAAAATACTAAAATTAAAATTAAGTATATATGTGTATATAAAGAAGATAATATTACTTTTTGTTCATCTCTGACTCTTGATTAATTTCACTATTCTATGGGATAAAGTCTGTTAATAGAAAAAAAAAAATCCCAATCCCTTGTATAAGCATGGGCCTATCATGTTTTTTATTAAGCTAAGGCCAAAGCTGCAAACGGTGACTGTGACAAGCAAGCTTGATGACAGTAATGTTGACTAATCTTCATATGCCTGAGCATCTGGTTTTGGGGAACTGAACAGGAAACACTCAGCACTAGCTCAGCATCCGGAGTATACATTGACTGATGAATATCAAATACACACAACAGTCAGTCAGAGCGTCCAAATGCAAGAGCACATTGTGGCCAGTGATCTGGCTGTGCTGACATACCTGTTATCTGCCTCTTCATTCACCCCAATCCCCAGACCTCAAGTCTGACTCTATCGATGGACTGCTACAGGGCCGGGCTCTAGTGGAGAAGAAAGAGGGAGGTACCCGCCCCTGGGTCTCTGCCTGAAGGATGGCAGATAACATGACTATGCTCACCTCCCGGGCTCTGTTACTGTGTCTGTGGCTGACCATGTTTACTATGTTCCCACTCTGTGCCTTTCTTCCCCTGTGCTAACATACCCCGAGTGCTCAGTGCTCTGTTTTTCTTCTCTGCAGCACAGCCCTGCAAAAAGATTTTTCTCTTATTGTGAGTCAATATGATCACCTCTTTCTCAAGAGGATTTTCAGCGTTGAACCTTGGCTTTCATTGGGAATGAACAGATCTGTGCCCCAGGGTCCTGAGATACTTGATGCTCTCAATTTCTGCCCTCACCTTCTCCCCCATCTCTTGACAATATGAACCCAGGGCTCATAAACATTTGAATGTTTTTCTCCTCCTTAGGATGCCCTATAAATATTGAAATTGGACAAGATCTTTCAAAATATTTAAGTGGCATTTTGTTGGCATACAAATAGGGTGAATAAGTTTACATCAGTTAGATAATTACTCATTGGGATTACTGGCCCCAAATCTATCAACCTTTTATTTTTCATTTTTTTTTAGATAAAACCCAATATTTGCAGGGAAAAGGTATTTATTCTAAACTTAAAATGGGTTCTTCTGGGACAGCTCATAAAGCTAGATTCATAGACTATAAATGTATTCACATCCTTGTGCAATGAGGACAGAAAAACTGAAGTCTTCAGCATTAAACAATAATTTTATTCCATGAAACGTGTTCATGAGTTATTGACACTCGATTTCCATGATTACTCAATTAATGAAGTCAATTAATGCATACTGTGCCTTAATTGTAGTAGCATCAGCAGGAACTAGATTAGCCTTTTGGGCGGAATGTTTATGGGTATTGTTGATTTTAGGAAAAGGAGTTGACCGATGAGGGCAGCTGCTTGTGGGAAACAGTTTGCACCCAAATAGGAATGAACCGTAAGACTGAACAGCTGTTGTTCCATCTTCCTAGTGTCTGGAATATGGTGTGATGTTGTCACTTGTTTTTCTACCAGCAAAGTCTGCCATGGCATTCCACTGCAGCCGGGCAGCGTTTATTCTCAGGAAGGTTTTTAGTCATTGATCTCTCATATGTCTCTCTAATCAGTTAGAAAATGGTCAACAATTAAGAAGATAACTTAGGGAACAAGTTGACATCACTTCAAAAACATTTTATAATTATTCTAGCTAATTTGATAACAGGGAAAGCAATGAACAAGGGTAGAAAACAGGACCTTTTATTTCCAGAGGACAGACTTCCCAGCTGCAGTGTCTCCAGAAGAAATCTATTTTCTGCGTCTCTCCACATTATAATGTAGCAGAACTACATCAGGAACCAGACAGAAGTGGATTCCAATTATGAATATCCCCACATAGGTTGTGTGACCTTGGGTAAGTTAATGAAGCACAATGTATCTTGGTTTCTCTTTCTGTAGAATGAAGATACATGTACCTGCTTCACAAAGTTAAATAAAATAACATATACGATCATTTTTGTTGTAATGTATATTTTCAATATTCTAAAATACCATAGATCATATGACAATCCAACAATTTGTTAATTTGCAAGGAGGTGGAGAAAGCAGAAAATGAATTTTATATGTATAGATTGACTATAAAGATGCTTTCTATTTTTAGAAACATGAAAATGTGAATAAACCTTTGTGCCCTAGGTTTGAGGAAAATATCATAGTCGGTGCTAAAGAAATAGTCACTTTCCATTTCTGCGCACATTCAGAGTAGGCATAACAGCTCACCCAGCATTCAAGGAGACTGAAAATTGCTTGATGTTTATTTAGAAGATACTTTGTTTCTAGTATGAGTTTATAAAATCCAACATAGAAGCATCAAAGAATCCTAGCCTGAGACGATGTGTGGGCATGTCATGTGGCCTTTATTTCTCATGTTAGGCTTACAAATAAAGAGAGATGATCCATAGGTTCTGTTTTGTAACCCAGACTCAATCGGTCCTGTTTTTTTTGTGAAACCAATAGAGGGCGCTGCAAAAATTACTTTTGTTTGACTATTAAAAGAACATGTCTAGTACAATAAAAAAATCACAAACCCAAGAAAATTGATTTTGTACGATCACTGTGAAGCCCATTTCTATTTTTACCAAAGTGGGGCATGAGGTTTTGCATGTGTGTGTGTCATTTTTGTTTTTGGCAGGAGATGTGGAAGTAGGGAGAGTTTTGAAAGAACGGTGGTGCTCTACGGTTGTAAAATTGTTTTCTTCCTAACATAGCTGTGCTAATTTATTTCACTTATACTCATTGATGGCAGCTGAACAAATCAGCCAAGGCAGTGCTGGTAGAGACTGGACTTATTAATAGAAACATGAAAGACAGAAATTTGTGCCTTTCGACAGAAGACAGAGAGATGGAAAAACTATATAATTATATTAATGAATATATATCATATATAACAAATGTTAAGGTACTTATATATAAATCACACACATGCACGCTGAGAGAAATTAGATGCAATGGATAGATAAACATACAAGCGAACAATACAAAAACATTCACTCTGGGAAGAATAAAACTGGACCCTGTAGGGGGCTACTTTTACCCCACATCCCCAGAACTGACAGCATGTCTAAGAATCAGCTAAGGGATCCTTTGCCTCCAATTTGAGATTAGTCTTGAATCAAACACATTGAGCCTCTTGCCGGGTCTGTACCTGTTGGCCAACAAGGCTGTCACTGCTTTTGCACCCCTCTTTTGTAATCGAGCTCTTCCATCTTCAATTTCAGAGTACCTAGGCAGGGTAGAGTATTTTTTCTTTCCAAATTGTTAGAAAGACCTCGCTATACCTTTTTAAAACAAAATTTTAGTTCTCTTTCTCATTGACAAATAATTGTAAATAGTAAAACCTACCATTGTATAGAACACCTGCTGTGTTCTAGGCAGACACTTTAGTTAATTGTGTAATGAAGTTTTCACCCCAATCATAGGAGAAAGATATTATTATCGCCTTTTCAGTCGAGCACACTGAGATTAATTGAATAATGTTATAGCAATGATGTTATATCATGGACATTATTTTTCAATTGTCGAGGCTTGAATGAAGGTCAGGGGAGATCATTTGAGATGATTCAGTTCACTGGTTCATTTTTACAGAGCAGGAAAATGAGTCTCCGAGACAGAAAGTGATTTGTCCAAGGTCTTGCTGGTTGGGTATAAGAGCTGAGAACAGAACTTGGGCCTTCCGACTGCCAGTCCATCGTCCTTTGTGTAAAATGAGGCTCCTTCATGAAATAGAGTAACAACAATCCTATCGTAGTGTGGCCAGCGGTCAAGGCCGATATTCTGACAATATTACTGAGACTCCCTGCAACCTGGACCGAGAAGGGGAGAAGGGCTCTGGGGAGCTGTGCTTAGCCTTTGTGGATGCAGAGAGACCAACTACACCTCAGCACTCAGGCCCCTCCACTCCTTTCCAACCCCTCTGTCAGAGACAGGCCTGATTCAATCTCCCTGAAGGAAGACGTGATTAGATTAGCTGCAGCACACGAAATAGGACATTTGTAAAAGCATGTTAAATAAAGGACTTACAAAGCAGAGCACGTTAGGAAAATAGGAAAATACTTTCCTCTTCTGCTCCAGCCTAACCTCTGACCTCTCATGGTGCCGGTGCCTTTGCCTACCTTAGCTTTAGAACCACAAATGAGAAGACACCGTGCTGAATGCTGGACACACTGCCCCCGACACTCCCTCTGCCCCCTCTCCCAGGTCACTCAGGGCTCTCCCCTAAGAAGCTACCATTGACAGGGTGGACAGGGCCTGCTCTCTGTCCCTGTGCCCAGCCTAGGCACCTACACTGACCCACACTTCCTTCCACAAAACCTTCCAGTCGATGGGGCATAAGTGAAAAACCAAGGTTGTTTTATTCTCTCTTTTCCTCTTTAGCCTTCAAGGATTAGAAGTGGATTTAGCTGGGACAAGGTGAGAGCTGTGGAGGAGATAAGGTAGTGAAGTGAAGTGGGACTTGTCACACAGTGGAGGAAAACAAACATTTTAATATCATTTCCTCTGTGTCCCCATGCCCCAACCTGGATGGCCTCATGAGCACACTTCCAATTCACAGTTACTCTCTTGGTGTTCGGTCTACAGTTCCTCCCGTTTAGTAGGTTTTCTTTATATACATAGTTTTCATTTCTGTAATTGGTTATTTATCTACATGTTCTTGTTTTAGTTCTGCCTGTTTTTCTTTCACTCTTCTTGCTCTATTTAAATGAGCACTCTAAACAGATTTATTTTATAGTATTATTTAGATTGTTCCATAAAATTTACTACCTCTGAAGTAAATTAATATTCCAATTATTGAAGTTTGCTTATCTTTAGTATATTTATTTTCTTTGTGTTGTTTTAGAATTTTGATTTATGAGCTAATTATAGTGGGATTTGAAATATATATGTGTATGTGTGTGTGTGTGTGTGTGTGTGTGTGTGTGTATTCTTTTCCTTCCTCAGTCTCACGTCTTACTACCTAGCAATTTTATGTTTGCCTCTATTGAGTCTCTGGTCCTCCAATCCAGACTGGACCGCCATTTTGGTGACATAGAGGACATCACTGCAGGACCATCACAAGCAGGAGGCTTGGTTCACTTCCTGGTAACCAGGCAACATAAATAAACATATAGCCTTGCCTGTGCTTCGTAACAGTTTTCTTAACTGCTTTCTGTGAGCAGGGAAGCCTCGAGTGAGTCTGGTTTTGAGCAGTAAGGCTGGCTTAGGTTCTACCTTCAGAGTAGAGCACTTGTGGGCATTAATATGGAGTTCTGAACCCACCCCAGACTCTGTGGGTTGGCCTAGCTCCCAGGTTATATAAAGCTCTATATTTCCTTCTTATGTAAAATGAAGTTAATAATATCTACTGTTAGAGTCATGAAGAGTCAGTGAAATATATAAAGCACCACACACGGAGTCTGACAAGTAGTAGGCCCTCTATAAAGGTTTGCTGGTATTTGGAGAAATTATCTAGAGGATTCTTCACTCCTGACTGAAAAGAGCAAGTCCACAGGAGATAAGATTAGCTGTTTTTTTTTGGTGACAAGATGCCCCAACACAGTGGGATACAGATATCAGACTATCCCCATATAAATGGAGGAATCGACAAAAGTAGAATCTTCAGCACATAAAGTAAAAAGGAAAAATCAAAATCAACTTTCTCTGTTGCTCAAGATGCTCAGACATCAGATTGGTACCAAAACCAAACAAACAAATAAAAAGACTTGCTCATTGGGTATAGAGTACAAACCAAGAGAAAATCTCTTTGCTAGAATGATGCCTACACTGCATATAGAACATTTAAACAGCCCTCACCAGTGTCTTCTGGTGACCACTTTAGACACTGCAATGTGGCACAGAGCTGTTGTGGAAATAGATTTATGGGCACAGACAATCATAGAAACATAGTGATAACTGGCTAACACAGGACGTGACTTCCATGGCCATCCCATATAAAGGGATAGACTTTGTTCATGAAAGCGATAAATCTCAATTTTTGCAAAATTTCATTTTGATTCTTGTTCTTCCTTTTACTCCACCTAAATTCTTTCTCTTTGGCTCTAACACCAAACCATTGCTGTGGCTATGTCTTTGGCCTAGATTGTCTTACACTTTCCTTTCCTCTATTAAAGCACTTTCTATACTTAAAATCCAGCTCAAGAGCATTTCTTTGGAGAACTCTTTCTCATTGATACCATGCACAAAGAACTGTCCTCCTCTGAGCTCCTGGATGCCAGGGGTCTGTCAGTATTGTCCTGCCTGCAGAGGCCGATAACCTTG
The DNA here is from genome assembly GCF_000956105.1 of Propithecus coquereli. Taxonomy (NCBI): domain Eukaryota; kingdom Metazoa; phylum Chordata; class Mammalia; order Primates; family Indriidae; genus Propithecus; species Propithecus coquereli. Next base: position 5,266,639 of record NW_012149841.1, on the reverse strand, counting down.
AAGTTCAAGGTTATGCCTCAAGGACCCTTTCCTGCAGTGGTCCCTCTCCAGGCTCCAGGACGGGTCCTAGCAATGTATTCACATAGTCATATTTTTGTAAAACATGTAAATATAAAAATTTCAACTGTTATCAAGTAAAAGACCACTATCCCTCTCCACTCTGACAACCCCTCTGTCCTGGGTGGCATTGGATGGGTAATGAACATCACTGAGCTTTTGCTGAGGAGAAGTTGGGAACATATTTAGTTTGGGTTTAGTGGGACATATTTGCGTGGCTTACGGTATATTGCTAGTCATCCCAGTGAAGCAATAGTTTCTAGAAACACTCCTCCTAACCTACTGACTTGCTTAGTGTGCTGGCCAGAGGTTCTGTTGTGACATGAACGTGTCCTGAGGTGCCTGGCAGTGGTAGACAATAAACAAGATTGCAAATGTGGAGTCAGAAACTAGTTTGTGGAAATTTTTTTCTATCACTGGATGTATAAAATTCCGAGTAAAGGAATCACTTCACTTTGACGCCTAGTCAAGTGGAAATTTTCTTCTATTAGAAATATAGTCAATAATGTGACATACAAAATTATAAATGGAAGATAACATTTTTCTTTTTTGATGAGAATTATGTAAATTTACCAGAATATATTAGAATTCCTACGTTCACAGTACACAAACCTGTTGCAATTCTACAAACAGAAAACACATCTCTACATGAAGCCGTGCTTATACAATCGAGCTATCAACTACTAACACAATTTTTATTGAATCATTCAAAATGAAAGACTGAATTATTTTTCTGTCCTATTTTTATGAAATTATTTTATAAAATCTTTACATAAAGAAGTGATAAAAAAATATACAGCCAGAAAATGTAAGGAAAAAATACAGAGGTATTAAGCAGTTATTAAGTAAAACTGGTATGTCATATTTCTGAATTTTGTCATACTTACGGTCCTTGTCCAGTCTTTTAAAATTTGTAATTTGTTAAAATTTCCTTTTTATTCTAAAAAATTATCTCATATCTAATTTGGTACTCTTGTTTTTTAAAGGGGTCCTCAAAATGGAATATGCTATAGTCCCACAACATCTGGCTTGGCTTCTGCTTGTCTAATGGTTCGATCCCCCTGTGTAGTGAGTTCTTGGACAATAAGGGTGATTCTTAGCACTCTCTGTAAAGCTACTGCTTCCACTCAGTGCTGTGCACAGCTCAGTGTTCCACCAACACTTGAATAACCAATGTGCAAGGAGGCTCTCCTCACCTCTGCAGTACTTGGCATCGCTCTTGGAGCTGAACAGAGCAATTCTGAAGGGTTTCTCTGGTCTCCAAGATTTTTACCTTTTTTATTTTAAACAGTGCTACCTAATCTTGTCAAATGTTTATGTCAAAATGGAATACTTCATTAAATAAGATTAGAATATGTTCAAATCTTGAATTTATCTATATATAATGTAAATTGATACCACTCCTCCCCTCACCCTCAGAATGAATCTTAGAGAACTGTCTAGATAAAGAATAATCTTCCATAATCTTTATCATTGTAATTGTTGGAAGAAGGTTAGATTTAACTATTCAATATATTAGAATTACTTTGAAAAATTTTTCATACTAAAGGAATAATTTCATTAACTTCCCATCACGGTGAATCTTTTGCTCACTGTCTCTCTAAAATGGCTATCACAGAGTAGTTATGTTATGGTCTTTGAGGGAGCTTTGTCTAAAGCAAGATATTTTTCTATAGATAAAAATTCTGTTGAGTAAGAGATTTCCTTGCAAGATTGTAGCAGATCTTCTTAAAAAAAAATGCCTCTTTAATCTACTATTTGGGATGTAATGGCCCCTGGATTTAGTTCACAATCATTGAAAACACGTTGTTGGCAAAAGCTAGGTGCTCAGAAAGACGACTACATTAATTTCCACAATGTTCCACATACAATTGTGCTGCATTTTGTATTTCATTCTGCTATTTTATATTCATTCTGCTATTCTTTTGGGGTCTTGTTAAAAAAGTGTAGTTTGTGTTGGGACAAATATGTCTGAGGTTTTCTAGCCTAATATGCAAACAATGCCAAATATCTTAATTGCTTTTGGGAGATCCAAATGCCTTGTCTTGCAAGGACTTGATCCTACGTCTGCTGGGCTCTAGGATAAGGGCTGCTGTGATGAGGACCTGCGTCAGAAAGGCTTAGGGAAGAGAGGAAGAGGGGCAGCAAAGATATTGCTGCCTTTTCCTTCCCTTCCTTGGGTGGCAATGGTCAGAGCTCTAGTCCAAAGGAGATGTTAAAGAAGAAAATTGATTCGTGAGATTTTTAACGGTAAGGCAGACTTTATTCAGGATTATCGTATTAGGTATAGGGATCCCTGCAATGGAGTTTTGCAGAAGGGGAGAGAGATTGGGCCCAACTCTGAATACAATAAGGAAAAGAAAATTTATAGTCAAGGATCAGAGTTGACGTCAGTGGATGGAAAATTACTAAGAGGAAACTTTATGGATAAAAGTGGGGGGATTCTGGCTGAACCAATCATCAGGATTCTTGCCAAAATTAAGTGATGCAAAGAAGGACAAAGAAGTCTAAAAGGTGAGGCTGAGTTGGGAAGAGGATTCAGAGGAGCCTGACAAAAGTTTGGCTAAGGAGACAATGTCCATCAATGACACACCCAAAATATTGCAGTCAGCAATTCTGAGAGTTAAAGGGGAGAAAGGCTATTTCAGATTATCGGAAAGCGGTGTTGAAACTGGGAGAGAACCTTCCCCCTCTTTGGGCTAGTCTCGTCCCAGCATATCCAGTGGAAATTGAAGCTGTCCATCGAGGGCACCTGAGGGGCTGTATGCAATCCCTTCTACTGTGTGCAGCAGCTCAGCAAAGGTGGAGATATCCTGGGCAGGACAGGAGCGGGCAGACCAAAAGCAGCTGTGGTTTATAATGTTCCTGTAGTTTATAAAGTTAAACGTCTTGAGTTTCACGTTTCTCCTTCTCAGTGGCCCCCAAAGTGAAGATTTAATCTCTACAAAGGTGGTGAGTTCCATTTTGGGATATGGCCATGTGGGGCTGCTGGTATCTAGGAAGCCTTTGTGCAGTTCATGTTTAGGAATTTTAATTCCTGGACCAGTAGGAAGACTTTTTTACTTGCTATTTCTCGTTTCTTTTAACACACTGTGTGCTTTATGGCTTAGTGGCTTCATACCTCATCTTGGATCCTCTCGGAATTGGGAGAGGAAAATATGTTATTTATGCATTTCCATAGTACACACAGAGAGAGAGAGAGGGATAGATCTATCTGTTGCACATATTGAACCTTTTCATCTTGATGCTTTGCCTTGTTAGACTGTGATCCTGGGATTCCTTCCTCGCCGGGGCCATTTCACGATAGGGTCCTTTTTCTCTTAGTATGTAGCTCTTGCTCAACTTAACTTCCTTTCAGCCAATGACCTTATTGATGTATTTAATTTGCAGAAAGACATATACTAAAAAACTCTTGTCAATAGTTGCTTAATATATATTCAGCATTTTCTCCTTTTATAGAGTATATTATTTGGATTCTTAAATCGTTTGTAAGGCTTATAAGGAATCACAAGCGCAGTGAGAGAGAAGTCTTTTTGGACTTTTCACTCTTTGAAACTGATAGAGTTGTAAGAACAAATGTTATTTATTAATAAATAAATAAAAATGAATAGTCAATTTTAAGTAAAACAGAGACTGTGCATGGAATTTTGTAATGAATATAATTGTGCAATTCTACAGAAGTAGTATTTCCCTAGAGACTGATTCTTATCAAAGAGTTGGGGTCTGACCATTGTGAAGAAGTTCATCATTCCAAGCAGGAGCCTTGTCAATGGTGGGAGGCCAGTAATTCCCAGATTATAGATCAGCTGCTAATGTGTGAGAAATTTTCCAAAAATCCTTCATCGTGTAGGAAACCAGAGGCAGATAGAAATAGGGTGGAGAGATTCAGGAAGATGTTCTGGGTTGGCTCCTTCAATTCATATTTTCTCCAACGAAGTGTAAATAATCTCGCCCCTGAAGATCTCATTTAACTCATGCTCATTTTTTTCTCTTAGGAAGTGTGTATAATCATAATTAATATCCCTGTATAGAAACCCAGATGAATACATTTAAAATGGGTCACTCATTCTGACTTTCTGAATTTAATGTCATTTCCCCTTTAAAAAATGAATGTGCACACTAATTTTGTATTTCCTTTCACCATCTGTTACCATAAGCTCATAGACAAAATATAGCTATAAATCAGTTACTAAAAATTTACTCTTCTTGCCTCATGGGATGTAATTATCAGTGTGTGTATGTGTATGCTTATGAATTCACATTATCTTTACTTTCTGTGGGTTTCCTCTAGATAAGGAGCAAAGTAATCTTCTTAGCAGACATTATAAGCCCAAAACTTAGAGAACAATGACTTTACTTTTCAAAGATAGCCAATAATCTATAACCATCACTGGTCACTTTTGAGCAACTTCTCTGTGAGTTAGGTAAATATGGATTCCTTTATAAGACTTCAGTTTCTTTTTTTTAGTAGCAGAGATTGTTCATTATAGAATAGACTTCAAATAGGATCCAATGCTATACACTTAAATCTGTGTAGTAACTCTGCTAAGGAGCTCGTGCACCAACTAATTTGGCTTGTTAGTACATAAACATCTTGCTGTCAATCACTACATTAATGTAGTGTATTTATGAAAGATATATGGGAAAAACCAAAGTATTTTTCGTACGCTCACGCACAGCTGCAATTGGCTCTATGAATAAATTTCAATGACCCCTATATGTTTTTTATAATCCTCTCCCTTAATTAACTACTTTGACCTTTGAGTTGTTTTCCAGAAATGGTGGATTTTCTGCAAGGCAAAGGAGCTGAGATTCTGAAGGCCCCTGGGCAGACTTCCTGCTGCCAAGATTCACCATCCCCCGCGACCTGTCTCCAAAGCACATAGTCCCTTGTTAGTTATTCACCATGACCTGTCCCAAGGCACACGGCCCCTCTTTTAAAAGCCCATGATGTCTGTTAGTCTGAGAGAGGGATTTGATGCAGCTTCTCCCATTCTCCTGACAGGACACCTTTCATATTAAAAATTCCTTCTTCCTTGGCAATCCTGGCCTCAAAAATTGAATCTTTTTGTGATGAGGAACTGGACCTAGGCTGAAACCTTTTTGTGGTTTTGACAACACAATTAACACAACAATCAACACAAAATATTTCACCTCTGCTCACCAAAATGTGTGTGACGATTTATTCCAATTCTTCAGTGGACACCAAGTGGGTGTCATATAATTTAATTCAATTCTGACACTGTCTCCCTGGAGATAGTGTCAACCCGAAGATAGTGTCAGACCCCACAGATTAAGGACTGGGTCCCACATGGCTTTTCCCCACTTCAGATGCCAAATGTAAGTAATAGGTTGTCACTTATAGTTCTGACTGACTATAAATTGAGGCTCCCACTACCTTCTCCTTGGGTTCAATTAATATCTTGGGACAGCTCCCAGAACTCAGGCAAACATTTACATATGCTTATTGGGTTATTATACAGGATATGACAATGGACACAGATGAATGGCTAGATGAAGAGATGCACAGGGCAAGGTGTGGCCTGGTGAGGACTTCCATGCCCTCTCTGGGCACACAATTCTCCAGGCACTTCCACAGGTTCAGCTATCTAGAAGCCCCCTGAACCCAGTCCTCCTGAACTGTTATGAAGGCTTCGTGACACAGGCAAGATTGTGTAAATCATTGGTCATGGGTGATCAACTCGACCTTCAGCTGGGAGTGGGGGCTGAAAGTCCCAATCCTCTAATCCTGCCTTTGTCTGTCTGGCTATGAGCCCATCCTGAGGCTATCTAGGGGCTACACCTGTCATCTCATTAGCATGCAAAAGCCACTCATATCCCTCCAGAGATCCCAGGGGCTTTAGGAGTTCTGCACCAGGAAACAGAAAGACCAAAACCTTTCTCTCTATGTATATATGTGTGTATGTGTGTGTGTGTTTGTGTATTACTATAAATCACGGTATTACAATTTGCAATATGTGATGTAATGCAAAAACAGAAACAAATGAACAACAATGAAATAAAATTTCCAGGTCCGTTTTCTCAAGGAAAAGAACTAAATTTTGCTCCTTTGACTAAAATATTATATAAAATAAACACCGATGAAAGAAACTCTGTAAACTTATCATAATACCTTGAATCCTAGCCAATAACTTAAAAAACAAAAGAGGGTAGATAATTCATCTGTGTTTCAAAACGATTTATATCACAGTTTCCAATTGCCTTTAGTACCTTTATCCCTCAGCTACCAGCAACAGTGCTTGTATGCTAGATGGTGAAAACTATACAATTCAGCATGAATAATAACTTTATTTTATGTGGTACAGAGGAGGGGATATCACCTCCCCTCAATTTGCCACAGAGCTATTTGCTCATTTTCTTTCTGAATTCAGCATGGTAAAGGAATTACTTTTTTCTCACACCTGCAACTTTCTGCTGTCACCTTAGTAATGCTGTGGTATTAAAATATTTAAGTCACTCTGGTGAATATCCAGTTGTGACCTTTCTTTTTATGGAAGATGTATTCTGTTTCGAATTTTGCTTGGTTTGAAACAGTTTCTAATGCAAATGAGTAATGTCTTATAAAATGTCACTAATAAACACCCTGTCATTTGACATTAGAGTAAGATGTCACATAAGAAATCACCTTTATGTTCCAACAAAAATGATTAAATGAAAACTAGATAAAATAACTAATTTCTTTTATTATTTTCTGATATTAAAGTATGTATGTGTGTGCATGGTGATTTATTATTGGGAGTTAAATTATTGTGTACAGGGCCACTATGTTTTAAGATCAAGGAAGATGGTTATTATACTTAATCTCTGTTTTTCTACATACAGGCAAAAACAAGAAAGGTAGACACTAGGCTAAAAAACTAGATTATCATAATGTTAATAAATAAATGCTACATTGGAATCCAGAAACCTGAGCGTTAGCTCCATCCTGGTCTTTTGCTCTCTGTTTGACCTTGAGCAAATCAACATTTCTGAGCCATTTGTCTATAATCTAGAGATATTAAGATTCTATTTTATTTGGTTATCATGTGAGATAATATTCTTGGACTCTATGAAGTACTACACAAATATGAGGTGAAATTATTTTAAAATTGAGTTAAATCATTTTTGGCCAAGGGATAAACCAGTAATTAAATCGCAATTTTTGTCAAAGTATCCCTTTATTGATGGAAAATTTATCAATGAAATCTATCATATAGGGCATTTTTATTCATCATGGCGATTAAAGAATAACAACAACTGATAAGAATTATTTGAGGCATGTAAGTATTTTGCTGACTTCGCGGTAGCTGGTAATGAGTAATACTGTAAGCTCTCATCGTTGTCCCTTAAGTGCCAAGCTCTGTGCCTGGGGCTTCACACATATTATTTCTGTTTCTAACCAAGTGTCTGCAAGAAGCTGCCACTACGTACTAACAGATGAACTAACAAAGTCTTGGAGACAAGGACTTGTTCAGGCCATAGAGCTCACAGAGTTTGTACCAAGCAGGGTCAGACTTCATACCTGGCCAGAACGGCATTCTTGGTGCATTAAGCATTTGATAAAGTGCAAACAACAGAATGTTGCTGCTAAATTAAAGGAAAAAAAAGGCTAAGTCCTAAGAGAAGATCCACTAACAGATCACCATCCTGAGAGGGAAGAAATTTGTCTCTTTCTCAAGTGGTTGGGAGAATGGCTGCTGCCAGCTGTGGAAAATGGTGTCTTTCCTTCATGTTTCCTTCCCCTTCACTTCGGCTTCATTTTCCAAGAATTAATATCATCCAGGCACTTCTCTTTGGTGTTCCTGCCCCCATTTTTAGTTTTAATGACATTGACCCTATCACATTTTTAAAGGCGAAGCTCCCATTTTTTAGATAACTAATTACTGTGAATGAAATTGTTTATATTTACTCAGTTCTACAGTCCACTACCACTAGAAGGGTACAAGAGGGCTGCACATAATAGCAAACTTTCTGTTTATATGCATATCGGAAATGATTTCAGACTCACATAGTGTTATAATTGGAAGGCATCCTGGGCACCATTCAGGACAAATAGCTTCTTCTATTTTTTTTAAGGCTTGGAGAAAGAAGCCCAGAGAGGAAGTGACTTGCCTATGGTCACACAGCCAGTTGATAAAGTTCCAGGGGCACCCAGATCTTTTAACAAATTATCTTTTTCACTTTACTGGGATCTTACTTCCTTTGCTTCCAGCATAGCAGCTGCTGTTCTACTTACTAAAGTGAGTAATAAATTGGTTCCAATCCTCATCTTCCAATGTGTTTGAATTGGGGGCCCTCCATTAACATCTCTCCCAAAATACAAACATTGTCGACTCCTAGGGGGCCATGAAAGGCCCCTCCATGGGCTTCTTGTGCTTGTGATAAAGATTTCACTGACTAGATCTAAGCTACTATTGTCCCCTCGCAGCCACCCACTGTAGCTTAAGGCTAACTGGCTGTGCCCCTGAATTTGATTTACACACAACATTTTAGGGCCCTCATGTGTATTAAACACACTATACTTGCTCTGAAATGTTGTTTCTTCCACAACCTTTCTACAATATGTAGAATGGGAATGCCATACAGGAACAGAATTTCTGTGTGTTACTTAAGAAATTAATCATTCATATGTGGAACAAAAGCTTAATAATGCATCTAATTTTGTTTTGCTTTCCTATCTGCCTCATCAGAATTACTGAGCCCTGATATACATACCATCTTTTCAAACTATCATGTTAGACACTTTCCCCTGAAATATGATTATAAAGATAGGTGTCTAGATGACATACAACATGGATATTTTGCAATTAGCAGTAATTGATTCATGAATGTAAGCAGAGCGTTATACTGGGAAGAGAAAGAAAAAAAAAAAAACAGTTTTAATATAATGGTCTTGGTCTTTCCACAGTAGAATTTATTGCTCAAATGTACCCTTTTCCATTTAAAAGGTGGAATATAATTTGTGCTTTGTTTCTATTATCACTACTCTTTTCTGTAGTGACTCATTATAATACTTCATCAGTTCTATTTATCTTTTCATGAATAACATAGTAAGATTTGAAATACATTAATTTAGTAAGGTATTTTTGTTTTCATTATGTTTGGTGTTTTAGGTTTGGGTAGATATGTATGCATGTATCTATCTATCTATATCTGTATCTCCATACACACTGCATATGTCTGTAATATATAACATATATATCCATAATATTAGGTATATATATATATATATACACTTCAGTATATCAAATTTAAAAAGAAAAACAAATGAAGAGAGACTTCTTGCAAATAGCGACTTTGAGACAAATATCCAAAGAAGCAAAAGATATATTTAACCCAGATATCAGTTAACAATTAGAAATTAGTTCAACACTGATGCTATCAATCCAGAAAGGCATAGGAGAGATTCATGGAAAAATTGAAGGACACTTTGGACTTTCTCAAAGAAACAGCCTTGTTGAACAGGGAATTGTAGCTTAATTTAGACAAGAGAAAAAATATATTACCTGGGTCCTTGAATTTTGGCAATAGAATTTGTTTAAATGTACACTTTTTCCATTTCATAAAATGAAATTGTTACAAAATTTGTTGAGGGATTTGGATTGAAACATTTGATAATTATATTAGTGTCCTAACCCTGAGCATGTCAGAATAAAAAGGGCCAGAGAGGGCAGGCATCCAGCCTCCCTCTTTGGATGTGTATCCCTCTGACATACCTAGCATGTAAAATACATGCAATGATGGAGAATCACCTCCTTCCCTGTATTGAAAATTTCCTTTATGGATGTCTAAGTTACTCATTCAACTAACACTGAATGTCTACTACGTGCCAGGCATGTTTACAAGTCGGAACATATACAAAGGGAAAAATAAGATACTGCCTCTGTCTTGGAGGCTACCACAGTCCAGTGAGAGAAATAGCTTATTTGAATACCAGGTAATGAGCATATGGTAGCAAAATCTACAAAATTATAGGTAAAATCAGAGGACAGAGTGTTGGACCCTGAAGTAGCGCGAGAAGACTGGACTAAAGAGTTGACATTTGAAATTGGTTTTGATTCATTACAAGTGTCTCTTAAGTTCTCCTACTTTGCCTCCACCATCCCCTATGTCTTTGTCTCTGTCTCTCTTTTTCTTCTCTCTATCACATACGTGGTAAAATTATGTAGCCTTTTTAAAATTCTTCATAGTCATCATTTCATCTTTCATATTTCTGCACCTGCCTAGCTCCTGTTCTTATCAATAACACTAATAATGAATTTTACCCAAGCTATCATATCTAGATGACCCAATGAAGTGTGAATTGAGCTAGTGTGCCTCTAAAGGGCATAACAAGGACTATGGTAAGGCTATAGGGCTCAGTAAAAATAAATATTCTCTAATAGTAAGAGATATTCAGCAATGTAATGAGCTGCTGTGGAGGCTAGTAAGTTCTCTATCTTCAGAACTATTTAAGTAATACCGTACTTCCATGAATGTGGAATCATGTTGTATTTACTTTGGGTCTATACAGTTACAGAGTGGGTCTATAAGAAAATCTTTACATGCGTTTATTTAAGCATCTCAAACTTTTGTTCTTTCTTTGGATATAATTCTACAAGTCATGCCATTGATAATAATAATGTTGAACATTCAGAACATAGGACAGTGACTTCCATCCAAAATGACATGGATATTGATTCGCTACTGAATAGCAACAACAACAAAAAAGATTACCTGCAAAAATATTATATATTAATAATATGTCCAATTGATCAATCAGTGCAAGTTTCAGAATTGAGAAGGAGGAAGACTAACGATTACTGAGCAACCCACTATTCTATTTCACTTAATTCTCCCAACGACTATGTATGGTAAATATTTTTATTCATAGATATGTATGATATACGTGTGTGTATATAGGTTTATATACATGCAAGTGAGAACACATACATAACATTTTTACAAGCTGTCAATTATGTGTTTATGGATGATGAAGTGAAGGCTTAAAAAAAATTTCTCAAGGTCACATTATTAGTATTCAGTCCCAGCTATGATTTCAAATCTCATTGCCTTTCTACCCATAGACGAGGAAATAAGCACAGAAACAAACAAAAAAAATGAAAGGTCACATCTGCATGCCAAAAATAATCACGCAATTTGACCAAATTCAAAAAGAAGTGCATTTTTATGAGAAACGGAGGAGAAACATACTGGGAAAAGCAGCTTATTACCAGCTACATTCAGTTGTTTAAACCACTTTGCTTTATAACGTGTATTTTTGTACATACACTGAAGCCTTATTTTCACAAAATGATCCTGACTCAGTTTAGGTTACCTCCTGAGGTCAAGAAG
>NW_012149841.1:5250583-5254073 GCF_000956105.1 Propithecus coquereli | reverse complement strand
TCTTCTGCATGTAGCTATCCAGTTTTCCCAGCACCATTTATTGAAAAGAGATTCTTTTCCCCAGTGTATGTTTTTGTCAGAGGTCAAGAAGTTTTAAGCCAGGACCAGAGGAAGTCTGTCTGCTTCTGTCAACCTGTTACCAGCCTGCAGGGGACTTTCTGGAATGGTGAGGCTATAATGCCTTTGGCGCTACTCAAGGAGTTTCTTGTCCTCAAAACTGTGCTTTTCCAAGGGAAAAGAAAAATGATCCAAACTAAACTTTCTGAGTTTACACAGAGTAAATGAGGACAGTGCTGTTTTGAGATGAATGAAAAATGGGTATGACAGTAAGATAATAAAAAGGGAACTGACTTTAGAGCAAGTCCATCAAAATAATTACACAAAAAGCTCACGAAACAAATACAAGCTTTGTAAGAGTAAATGCTGTTAGAATGCCTAAACAATATCTTTGAAACAGATGCATAATAGCTGCTAGGAAATTAGGTGATGGCTCGTGCATATTTCATGAACCCTGTATGTCGTCATATCTAGGCATGTGCACAGCTTAGGAATGAAAGGCCCCCAAAGGTTCACTTTTGCATTCAATAGCAGTGCAAATCTGCCCGAAATGCACCCCACGCTTCTTCAATGTGCTCTTCCCTAAAATTTCTCTGCCTGTAGAAAATCCTACTCATTCTTTAAGGCCTCAGACATAGCCTTGTTTGTGGTTGGTAATCAATAATTATTACTGACTTAAATAGAAAAAATTTGACTCCTGCACATTTCTAGTACTATTGTTGAAGACTAACTTTCTGGATTATCCAACTTTATGAACTATAGCAGGTTTCTTCTGTTGTAAAAGAACATCTCTTCTGTATGTAAAAAATAGCTCCAGAGCCATCTGTTAAAGATACCCTGAACCTTAACTCCATGTGAAGTAGTGGAAAGAGTATTAGCCTGGTGGTTAGGCAATACGGATTCTTGTCCCAATTCATCACTGACTCCCTGTGCAACTTTCTGTTAGGCATCTTTCCTTTCTGAGTCATACAAATAGAAACACAGGAATCTGTGTGTTTCAGCACATTTTGCTTCTTGTCTTTTCAGCTAGACTGTGGTCAACAGGCATTATTATGCTTCTTTTATGTCCAATAACACTCAGCAGGGCTAGATACCCAGAAGATACTAAGATATTTCATTTTAATTGATTTAAATGAATTGAATTTTATTGTTCCTCATGGTGGAGTAGAAGTAATAATCCTCACTCCACATACTGTACACCTTGTTCCGTGGTGAATCATTGCATGTGAGGCTATTTTAGGGGAAACATCCCATAAGGCACTGTGTAAATAGATTTAGACCAGAGTCATCAGCTCAAGAGAAAAAAATCTGACTTATATAGTCTGTGTTAGTCCATTTTGTTCTGCTATAAAGAAAACACCTGAGGCTGGGTAATTTATTAAGAAAAGAGATTTATTTGGCTTATGGTTCTGTAGCCTGTATAAGAAGCATGACACCAGCATCTGCTGCTGGTGAGGGCTCCAGGGAGCTTCCGGTCAAGGCAGAAGAAGAAGGGGAAGCAGATGTGTCAGATTGTGAGAGAAGGAGCAAGAGAGAGAGAGGAGGTGTTACCAGGCTTTTTTACACAACCAGCTCTCTCCTTCTGTGAACTAATAAAGCGAGAACTCACTCATTCTCGTGGGAAGGGCACTAAGGCATTCTTGAAGGATCTGCCCCATAACCCAAACACCTTCCACCAGGCCCCACATTCAACATCACAGAATCAAATTCCAACATGAGATTTGGAGGGGCCAAACATCGAAACCGCATCATGGCCTAAAAGTGATTCTATGAAACTGAAAGAAAATAAATCCCTTTTGTAGGTTGAATAACAACAACCAGAATACCAGTTCCAGATTCTGAGTGTTGAAACCTGGTATCTTGCAACAATTTTCCTACAGCAATATTGAGACTAAGCTTCTCATCTATTTCTCTACCTTCTTCTATAGATGTTTATGATCGATTCATAAATATGAAAAATTGATGTCCTTATTTATAATCAGGACCATGTCATCCTTCTCTGTTACATAGTGTCATCTCAGAGGGGCTCAACACGTTCAACCAGTGTTTCTTGAGCCTCATAAAACCTTAGTGATTCAATTAAGAATACTCTTTACCTTTTTGTAAGACAAACCCAGTAAAACAAACTCATTTACCAATATCAAAAAGCTTCTTAGTATCAGAGCCAATATAAAAATTCCGGTACTCGATTCCTAGCCCTCACAACAGCTTTTTTGACTTGAAAGGATACTGGAAGATTTGGTTCATGTGACATAGACCCTCAAAATCAATCCAAGCCCAGCTCTAGTGTGCATGTTTGACTTCACATCAGTGACCCGTGGCTAAAGCTGATTAATCACATTCTTAGTTTCCTGAGTTTCTGTTTAATGTCTTTGTTTACTTCCAGAAAAGCACACGAAATAGATGACGAGCCATTAAGAAAATACAGTGTTACAATTCTAAGAGCAGCTGTTCAACATGAGGTTACGCCATCGCTCAGCAGGGACATTGGCATATGCTTACCACTCTAAAGACTTTCAGGGATCATGTGTCTCAGGGCCATCCTTAAATCAGAATGTTTGGTACTCTGGATCTTCTAGGAAAGTAGGCATATACATTTATGTGGGGTTGGGATATTTAACAAAGCTATATTTAAAATATCTTCCTAGGGAAGGCTCCAGCCATTGTAGTCTTTATTCTGACAGCTTATCTTTCCGTCTTTCTGTAAAGCCTAAAATTATTATGCTAGTATCAACAATAAAATTTCTTCCTTGTCCTTCCCCACAAAATAACAGATGTGAATAAGTAAATATTTTGGATACTTTTACTTCTCTTGTTACAGCAAGTGTTACAATGATCGGACCCGAAGGGAAAAACCGAGCGGCACGCAGAGAGTTGGAGAGTTAGTGTTTTATTCTTTACGCCGGCGGGCTCAAAGGGGTCTCGCCTCCAAAGTCTGAGCACCGCTTTCTTATTTTTGTCTAGTTTTATACTTTTTTGGGTTACACACATCCAATAGCATACAAGCGTAAGTGGTTAACCAATTAGCAACAGGATTCAAAAGATAGCCAATTAGCAGTGGTTTTTACAGGCATTTGTTCTGTGACAGGCTTATAACTTTGCTTAACTGTTTTGTGGTTTTAGTGGAGTTTCCCAGAAGTTTCCTAATAGCATTTCTCAGAAGTTCCCCTAACACTCTGACTCATTTTCAGGCCAAGTATAGCTTTATCCAGATGTTCATGACTTTGATCTAGATTGGATGACAAGTAGCATTTTTCAAGCTATTCACTGTCTTCTAACCACCAGTCCTTGCATGTAACTGTGGCATGAATAAAAACTTTAAAAATTAAATTATGGTTGCCCGTCTTGAAATCTACAATATTTTATTTGCATATATTGATTGTAGATTCTGGTTGATATTTGATTTAGATATCTTGTACATCATTGGTTCACC
>NW_012149841.1:5220870-5250533 GCF_000956105.1 Propithecus coquereli | reverse complement strand
GCAGAGAGTTGGAGAGTTAGTGTTTTATTCTTTACGCCGGCGGGCTCAGAGGGGTCTCGCCTCCAAAGTCCGAGCACCGCTTTCTTATTTTTGTCTAGTTTTATACTTTTTTGGGTTACACACATCCAATAGCATACAGCCATAAGTGGTTAACCAATTAGCAACAGGATTCAAAAGATAGCCAATTAGCAGTAGTTTTTACAGGCATTTGTTCTGTGACAGGCTTATAACTTTGCTTAACTGTTTTGCGGTTTTAGCGGAATTTCCCAGAAGTTTCCTAATAGCATTTCTCAGAAGTTCCCCTAACACTCTGACTCATTTTCAGGCCAAGCATAGCTTTATCCAGATGTTCATGACTTTGATCTAGATTGGATGACAAGTAGCATTTTTCAAGCTATTCACTGTCTTCTAACCACCAGTCTTTGCATGTAACTGTGGCATGAATAAAAACTTTAAAAATTAAATTATGGTTGCCTGTCTTGAAATCTACAATATTTTATTTGCATATATTGATTGTAGATTCTGGTTGATATTTGATTTAGATATCTTGTACATCATTGGTTCACCAGAATTTTAAAATAGATAATTATAGTTGACATATTCAGAAACATACTTATAAACTCATAGAATGTATGAAATAAAACTATCTGCTTTGTAGCAGCTTGGATTGCATCACTTTTGTGATATTCAATATGATAATTTTATTGAGGTAGGACTATGATTTTTCTTACTCCTTCCTGTTTCTTAGTAGTGTTATGTGCACAAAATGGACTCTGATGTTTTTAATAAATAAATGTGTAATACCAATATGTGTAAATCACTATTCTAGGTTCCTTGTAAGCTAATATCAATAGAATAGAATGTATTTAATTTATGGATAATTCAGTATGTAGATGTACTGATGTCCAGTGTTTATAATGTGTTGTGTGCTACAGTTATTGCCATTTTACTTTAACAATTACAACATCTTAAAAAGTATGTGTTAGAAGTTGAGTGCTAATTGGAATTCTATATTTTTGGAATGACACAAGAATAAAATAAAAATCATTGCTGATTTTGAAGGTACTCACCATCATCTTTACGGAGTGATTAGACAAAGAACAGATCTCAATTCCCTTTGGAGTTTCAGGCCTAGGAGGAGCATTAGGCAAGGGGTCTTTCATCTTTTAGGCCCCTATGGCTTTCTTCCTGGCACAGGAAAGCCACTTTATAATGAGCTGACAAAGGGGGAAGGTTAAGGAAGAGAGAGAGGTCTCACTTTAAAGACGGGTCAGCTAAGAAGAAGGCCGATGATATGTCCTGGAGTTTTTGGCCACCGGCCTCTATCAGTGCTTCTGGAAGGCCATGACAATTGGCTACACTAAACTGATCTGAAGCAAGCCCTATGATCTCAAATACATGTCCTAAAAACCCATAATTAAGAATATGATGTGTTACATAGTTTCTATACCATATGGTTCCTTGTCAGGAATTGTCACACTGGTGTTTCCTTTGCAAAGTGTCAGGGTTCCTTCCATGTCCCAGTTGGGCTCCCTAAGCCTGGGCCTGGGGAAGCCTCTCTCCCTCATTCCACTAATAGCGCCAGCTTCCTCCGCTCCTGATGAGAGGTTGTCACCTCTTTTGGATGAGCACGCAGAGTAAAACGGAGTCCTCTATTTCTGTTCTTTCTTGCTGCCCCAAATAATAAACCTTCAGGAGCTTTGTGATGCAAAAGAGCAGATAAATTTTGATTCTGTTTAATATAATGAAGACCTTTTAATAATCAGACCTGCCTGACTTTGAAATTGGCTCCGACGTGATGTGATGAGCTTTATCTCTGCGAAAGGGGTGATCACTCATTGAGACAATATAGGTATCACGAGTGTGTCAGTAGAGCCCCAAGGTGCTCTTAATCTACTTGGACTGTGTGTTCTACAATTTTTTGGCTTGGATTTTCAGAACTGCAGGGCCTTAGTGGGAAACTACTGAGCCTCATAGCTAATTTCTCACCTGTGATTTCTATCCTGGGTTATTCACCTCAATCTCTGCCTTTTGAAAAGAGCACTTTCATTAAGCAAAGTAAAACCATTTCCAGAAATGAGTTTTCTTCTTAAATCCATTTTTTCAGCCTCCCTTTGGTGAACAACCTTGTTTCTTTTGGCTTTTCAATATTCCGTTTTTGTTTTGACTCAGTGTAATAGTCTAATCATTATTTCTTTTTTATTGTTAAATTACCCCCAATCCCCAGACTTTGCTAGACAGAAGATTGATAAACATTTTTACTGGAAAACTATATTCTCTAAATTTCAATGACTTTGTAAAGCAAGTTTCATCAGAAGTGAGGCTTTTGAATTTTTAGTAAACATGAATGCTCACTCATTCTCACTGCTGCTTAAACTTTTACTGATTGCACTTTGGAACTGCATAATTGTGTAATTAATCTTGAGGATGTCAGAACGCATATTTTTAAAAGTAATTTTCTTAGGGAAATAATACATATCTCATTATTTTTTACTGTAATTGGTATTCATGGGCTCTTAGTTTATAGTTATAACACCTGCCAGAGATGGCCAATATCAGTGCCATATATTATTAAAATGGATTAATTTTTCAAACACATCTTCCATTCAATTTCTCATTAAACGAGGCATTGTAAATCCTGCTGTCAAGGGGTACAAATAACATGATTATGCAATACTTGCATTATTCAAAGTCTTCTTGGTAGGATGGTTATGTGCCATAAACACTGAATTCATTCTTTATGGGAGGTAATTTTTAGAAACAGTTAGCAAAACTGACCAAGAACCAGCTGCAGTTTAAACTTTAAAAATTCTCTTTGCTTTCACAAGTCAAGAGTGTGTCATCATTCATCTAGGAATTGCATCTGGGGAGAGACCTAATGATAGAGTCAAATTTACTTTACCTATAGTTTCTGAAGGTCATTCAAGGACCACCATCTTTGTCTAACACAAATGTAAGCAAATAAATGGATGAATGAATGAATCAAAATGGGTAAGAGAAGAATGATATATACCAGCACTGACCTGGGTAAACCACAATAAAAAGACGTATGCTGATAAGGGTATCTTATGCTGCCCATGCACTCACAATCACATTGACACCAGTCTGCTGTCTGCACAAAGGATGCTGTCCTCTGTGAAGGTATTCACCTTTCCAGTGATAAAATAGTTTAGTGGGAATCTTGAAGCACAAATCCTAAATAAAAGCCAGGCATTGGGCTATGCAAAGTTGAATAAGACAGGGTCTCGTTGAGGAGCTCATGATGTCACGGGATAGGTACATAACTGACCATAATAATTTGAATATAATTTTGGAAGTGCCAGAAAAATACTATATGCACCCAAAGAAGACATTATCTCACTCTACAGGGAGGGAAAGCTTAGTAGGGGAAGCCTCCCTGAGGAGGGGAGATCTGAGCTGTGGCTTGAAGGATGGCATGAGGTAGGAGTGGGTTTGGCATTGGCCGGAATCACTATTAAACTCCATGGGGCTGGGACAAAGGGTTGGTGGCAGTGGTAGGCCTACCCTGGCCCCTATTCTGTGGGAGTGGAACGTGCCTGGAGATTATGATGTGCCAAGGAACTTAATCATACTGTTTTCCAGAAGGCCACTCTGGAGACAAGGTAGAGGGTAGATTGGAAGATAACAGGACTGGAGGGAAGAATCCTTTTAGGATAGTGCCAGGAAAATGGAAAGAGAAAGACTGATTTGAAAGAGATACATAGGATTGAATTCCATAGGTTTTTGTAACTGATAGTTTGAGGCATAAAGGAGGAGGAGTGGAGAATTAATTTTGGAGCCTGGGTAGATTATTAGGTCATTAATGCAAATCATAAATTTTAGAGGGGTAGCAGCATGTTAGAGGATAAGTATAGTTTAGGGCATGTTGCAATTGAATTGCTTATGGCTTTCAGGCATAAGCATATGATTCAGAGATATCTAGCAAACAGCTTTTTAAAATTTTTAAAAATTAGACTTTATATTTTACAGCAGTTTTAGTTCACAGCAAAATTGAACAGAAAGTACAGAGAGTTCACATGTACCCCTTTTCCCCCCACTCCACAGCCTCCCTTATTACCATCCTGCAACAGAGTGGTGCATTCGTTGTAACTGATGAACCGACATTGACACATCATTGCTACCCAAAGCCCATAGTTTACATTACGTTTCCCCCCCTTGCTGTTTTATGTTCTATGGGTTTTGACAAATGTATACTGACATATATGCACCATTACAGTGTCATACAGAATAGTTTCACTGTATTAAAATTCCTCTGTGCTCTGCCTTTGCGTCCCTTCCTTCCCCTTAATCTCTGGCAAACACTGATCTTTTTACTGTCTCCATAGTTCTGCCTTTTCCAGGCTGTTAGAGAATTGGAATCACACAGTATGTAGTAGCCTTTTCATAATGGCTTCTTTCACTTGACATTATGCGTTTCAGACTTCTCCATATCTTCACATGGCTTCATAGATCATTTCTTTATAGTGCTGGATAATATTCCATTGTTCTGGATGTACCAAAGTTAATTTATCCATTCATCTACTGAAGGACATCTTAGTTGCTTCCAAGTTTTGGCAATTATGAATGAAGCTGCTATAAATACCCATGTCTAGATTTTTGTTTAGACATAAGTTTTCAACTCATTTGAGTAAATATCAAGGAGCAGGATTGCTGAATCATATGTTAGGAGTATGTTCCATTTTGTAAGAAACTGTCAAACTGTCTTCCACAGTGGCTGTACCATTTTGCATTCCTATCATATCAGCAATAAATGAGAGTTCCTGTTGCTTCACATCCTTGTCAGCATTTGGTGTTGTCAGTGTTCTAAATTTTGGCCATTCTAATAGGTGTGTAGTGGCACCCCATTGCTTTAATTTGCAATTCCCTAATGACACAAGATGTTGAACATCTCTTCATAGGCTTATTTGCCATCTGTAGCTCTTTCATGAGTTTCTTTGGCCCATTTTTCAGTCGGGTTGTTCATTTTCTTATTGTTGAGTTTTGAGAGTTCATTGTATATTTTTTGGATGATAGTCTTTTATCAAATGTGGTTTTTTGCAAATATTTAATATTTTCTCCCAATATGTGCCTTTTCTTCTCATTTTCTTGAGCAAGCAGTTTTTTATGCCTATAAAATGGGTAAAATAATCATAATTACCCACCATGACTTAGTTAAACTTAATTTTGAAATAATTTTATATTTACAGAACAGTTATAAAGATAGAACAGAGTTCCTGTATATTCTTTACCTAGCTTCACTAATGTTACCATGTTATAGGACCAAGGTGCATTCATAAGAATGAAGAAATTAACATTAGCATAACAATATTAACTAAAGTATAAACTTTATTAGATACCATTAGTATTTCCACTAGTGTCCTTTTTCTCTTCCAGGATCCATTCAAGGATACGATACTGCATTTAATTGTCATGTCCCTATGGTCTATTTTAATTTGATAGTTTCTTAGTCTTTTTCATGATCTTGTCAGTTTTGAAGAGTACTGGTTAGGTATTTTGTAGAGTGTCTCTCAATTGGGTTTGGCAGATGTTTACTCATGATTTCACTAGGGTTTATGACTTTGGTGAAGAATACCACAGTGGCGAGGTGCCCTTTTCATCACCACAAGGAACACATGAAATCAACATGGCTTATTACTAGTGATGGTAACTTTGATTGCTCAGTTAAGGTGGCATCTATCAGGTTTCTAAGTAATTGAAAGTTACTGTTTTTCTCTTTTCATGTTCTATTCATTACGCACCCATCATTAAGTCCTGCCTCCATCAAAAGGGAAATTAAGCCCTAGTCATCATTATTTTTTGAATCTCTAAACAGTAAGGATCAGTACAATTGTTCATAATAAGAAAAATAATAATTCTGGATTTTTTTTTCCTTTGAAGATCTAACAGAAGTTACTAGTTACTAAGAAGGCACCATAAAGAAGGAACATTCTGAAGAGTTCAGGAACTTAGCCCAAGACATACTTTTCTGCAAGTTACTTGAAGCTCCCTGGAAAAAACATTTCTTGGGCATTTGATGGTATTTTGTAGAATGCCCATCAATTAAGGGACATCCTCCAAAATAATGATTATATACTCAGCAATGTGAATTCAATCTAAAGCCAGTCATTTTTCCCATATCAACTTTATTTCAAAATCGCCAGAGGTCAAAACGTTTGCTAACGGGCTAGTCTGAATTATGTACCTAGAGCAGCACCTTAGCAGGGAGATGCTAAAACCCAATAATAAACAAATGACAAACCAGTAAAACCAATCCCCTGGTGACCACTGCTTAAATTAACCAGATTCTGATCTGAATGTTTATTGATTTCCACAATAGAAATCACAATACTATATGTTCATAGAATAAATATTTTATGAGCCGTGGCATATGTTCAGACCAAGAATTAGAGTAATAAAAATTGAATTTCAAGCTGGATGTAAATACAATTATGCACAAATTTCTAAAAAGAATAATAAACAGCCAGATGGCCTTTAGGAACCATATATGATTTATAGTGTTTAAATATCTAGACTGTCCTTTCCAAGTACTGGCTTTTTCTTTTTAGTCCCTCCTCTTTCTTCCTTAGCAATATTGAATCCTTAACAATATTGCATACATTGCGGCATGCTGGAATTACCCTGGAGGAATAGCCAAATCTTTCAAACAAACCTGGCCATGCTATGTTCAGCCATAAGGGACAAATTTTACCCAAGGGTCCACCACTCATAAGAACCAATGGAAGAAGCAGCAGGATGAGGGCTTATGAAGCTGGGACAGAATCTGGCTACTCCTTGTATCTCCTGCTGGGCTCATGCTTTCAGGACAAGTAAGGAATTACCTTGTTGGAGAATCACATGCCCAGTGAAGAATCTGGCTGAGCCATCAATCCTTCCGTCCCAAAGTGTCCATGGCTGGCAACTTCTAATGTGAAAGTGAATAATCCAATTTAAGTTGAAAAGCCACGATCGGAAAGCATATCCGTCTTGGCTTGTTTTCCTCGATTCCTGACCATCTGAAGCAGCATTTTGCTATTTACGTATTTTAAGCTAAATAGTAACAAATGTGTCCCTCCAAACAGAAGAATTTGATCCTAATATGGCATCCACTAGTCTGATCAACACCATTTTTTTTCTGCAATACATGTATCTTTGGAAGAAAATGAATTTCTTTATTGAGGTTTGCTTTTTACTATCAAAGTCACTGCTGAGAGATAATTGTGGAATAGTCCAAAGAATACAGAGTTTGAAATTAAATAACCTGGCTTGGATAGTGGCTTCTAGATTTTCAAACTACATGAAGATTAAAAATGAAACAAAACCAGAGAGGGCATTTGTCCTGAGCCTGGAAGGATAAGTCGGGTTGTCAGCTAGGGAAGAAGCAAGAGTCCGCAAAGGTGTGAAGCATGAAGGAGCTGGTATGTGCCTGTAGAGGGAAGTGGTACGAGGTATTAATAAATAAAAATTAGGTTACTGCTAGGATTAGGAGCACTAGATGCCATGCTAAAATGTTGGGGACTTAGCTACAGGGCATGGGAAGGCATTCGAAGTTTCTGAGTAGTGTTAGAAGGGTGATTCTGGGGTGAGGTGCAGCGAGGTTAGGGGGCACTGATGGCACAGACACCTGTTTGGAGGCTGTTTCAACAGTCCACGTGAGGGAGGAAGCACTAGAGGGAATGAAAGGAAAAACAAACGGGGCATTTGTGAGGTCAGATCGCCAGACCTTCCATCACTTCCCGGATACAGTAGGGTGACAGTGAGTCCCAGGGCTATGGAAGCTACAAGAGATGGCAAAGAGGAAGGATGTTCAGGACTAGGTAATGAAGTGAATATGAGGGAGAGGAAGAGGGAAGTTTCTAAGAAAACTTCTCAGTCTCTAACTGGGGCAATCAGAGTGCGAGTGGAAGGTGTGATTAGAAAACAGGAAAAGTTGGAGGTTTCGGGAGGAGTCTGAAAAACCAAAAGTTAGTTAAATCTTGCTGTTTATAAGAGGGTTGCGAAGGACACTTTTTTTTTCAGTCCCCATCTATGGGAGAAAGGGCTGGTCCAGATGGTCTCTCAGGACTCTCTGGCTTTGGCTTTAGAGCCCGTGTTTTCCAGCGAAGTTCTGTGAGCTCGTGTGCTTCCCTGAGGCTCTCAGGGCTGTAAGAACTTTCTGCAGCTATTGGACGATTTCAGACTCGGTTATGAGCTCCCATAAGTGTGTTTTGAGACCAGAAATTTTCACACACTGAAAAAAAATGCTACATGAGAGGAAAACAACCTCCTACTTAGGGAAATGTAGTGAGGAAACTTGAATGTTTTCAGCTACAGCTTTTTATGGGCTATGAATAAGTAAATACAGAATGAAATGGGAGAGAGAAAACATGTGCTTCATTTGGGGAAATATTTGTTTAGTGAGCCAATTAGTACTAGCCCAATTTATCCTTCAGAAGGGCAAGGCTAGGCGTGCTCACCGTGGGACCCAGGTCTGGCACAGACCTGCTCTAGTCCGGGCTGCATCACTGGTTCTTTCATTCACTTGCGCTTTCACAGATCAAAGATTTATTAAACATCTGCATCACTCCAGACTCACTCTCTGCTAGGTCCTAGGACACAGATATGCACCACTTATAATTTTAAAGAATTCTCAGTTCAGTGGGTGAGAGAGGCTCATATGCAACTAATTACAATGTCATTTGGCAGATCTAAGATTGGAGACACCTGTGTACTTCATGCCCTCAGCTCTCGTCTTATAGGCGTTATCCTGAAAGAGTGACTAAGCATTTCTATTCCACGGGGCTTTTCCTGGGAGGAGGGAACAACATAAAACATCTGAAGCATTTTAGGCACCTGCAATGTGTTTGTCTTTGCAACAATCCTGCAAATAATCATTTTACAATTGAATGGCTAAGACAGAGAGAGGTTAGTGATGCTCATCAGATCACAGTAGTAAGCATAAAAACCTGGATGTAACCAAATGTCTGGTGCCAAAGCCTGAATATTTTTCTCCCTTACTACATGACTTGGAAGTGTGGTTTGAGAACTCTGATGTGCCTAGCCCACGCGGCAGGTGTGGGATCGGCGCCCCAACGTGGCTGAAGATCATCTGCTCAAATGTCCCGTGTGTGCCCCTGTGGTTTCTCCCATGCCCTTGCCTGTCCACGCTGGTAGACTATAGTCATCATGGCAATAAAAGTGCCACTCCTTGCAACAAGCTCCTATCTGGGCAGTGTGCTCCTGTTGCTTATTAGGATGTTTCACTGGGAGGTATGGGCTCATTTAAGACTCCCAAGACAAGGCACCCAAGCACATTTAACCTGAAGGGGTCACCAGGTAAAGAAGACCCTTGGAAGCAGCCTCCCTGCTTTTGCTGATGTTCCTGTCAATCTGGGCACTTTGTGATGGGGCAGGATATCTTTCCCTGTGGCCTGGCCTGACATGCTTCCTTGGCTCAGCCTCACTAATGACTGCTGGGAACTGAAAGAGCCTGGGTGCAGGACCACTGTAAAATTGTGATTCCAAGTCCCAAATCCCATGTTTGAGTTTTCTCCCTCTGCTGCCGGCATTCCCCTTCATCCTCCACGGCTTGCTCTGTGTCAGTGGCCTTGTGTTCTCTCCTCCCTCCCTGCTCAATACTCCTGCTTGCAGAAGCCTTTGCAGAGCATCTTGCAGTTGCAGCGTGGTGCAGTGGAAAGTACATGAACTTTGTAGGTGGACAGGCCTGGACCTGGAATGTGACGTGGACAGGGAGCTATAGCTCCCTGAGCCTCTTCTCCTCACCTGTAAAATTGCATCCCAACCCCTATCTTGAGGAATATGGTACAATTTAATAAGGTTAGGTTGGTAAATGGCCTGGCACATTCCTAAGCTATTATAATACAATTGGCATATAGATGACATTTTTTCCCAGAAGACCTTGATATTTACTATGAATTAGTAAGCAATTGAATTACCTCTCATGTGATGTGTTCAGCTTTACTTTTCATCTTTGTAATGAATGTTTTGTTCTCAGAGCTATCTTCAGCAACATGGAAAGGCCCCAGGAGCAATTGTTTAGGGGGCAGAATGATCCTTCCTTTTGCTCCTGAAGCACACAGACACGCAAGGAAGTGCTTGCTTGTTTTGCCACTAAGTATCCCTCCGGTGAAACACTTGGAGCCTAAGAGCCAAAGTAGCCTAAGAGCAGTGCTGGCCCTTAGCTTGAGTTTTGCTTCACTTCTCAAGCTGTCCACAGGAGCAAGGTCATTTCTTTCTACCTGATTCTTTTCTACTGGGCAGTGGGCATAAGACAAGAATGGAGAGGACTAGAATAGGCACCCTTTAAGGACTTCATCACAACTGTCATGAAGGATGTGTGAGGATTACAGTGGGTCTGGCCTCTGGAACATTGAGTGATTTAAAGGCAAATATACGAAGAGCATTCAGTTCATTCCTACAAGCATTTCTTAGGAGACTTTCAGTGCCAGACATTAAGCTTGAAACTGGGTAGAGAAACAAATCAGATGCTGTCCCTGCCCCAGGAAGCTCATAGTCTGCTAGGAGAAATAGATAAGTAAAAAAGACATTTACAAACATTACAGAGTTAGGAGAGAGTCACATATAGCACACCAATGGATGTGCAGGAGATGGCATTCTAACCCAGATTTCCCCCAAAGAGGCCGGACCTATGCCAAGTCAAGTGGGAGTTGGCCAGGCTGCCACAAGGAGGTCCCAGTAAGAGGGGTAGCACTGAAAACCTCACAGAGGCAAGACGTGTGTAATTGTCTGGGGCTCAAGGTCTGTGTCGATAAGTGACAAGAACTGAGGTTGGATGAGTAAGACAAGATTTCACAGAATTATGTTTGCCATGATAATTCGTTTATTCCAAATATGATAGGACACTATTGAAGGAATATAATTAATTAATTAATTTACTTCTTCTTTCATTCCTTCATTTAGCAATATTTTTTGAGCACCTATTATGTGGATTTGACATAGAGTAGAAGTTAAGAAAGACTCCATATCCAAACAGCCTTGGCTCAAATCTTATTTTTGGTACTTGTAAGCTTTGTGGCCATAGACTAGTTTTTTAATTTCTCATTGCTCCAGTTTCCTCATTTGTAAATTGAAGATAATATTAGCACTCATATCAAAAAATTATAAGAACTAATTTAAGATAACATATGTAAAACATTTAGAACACCTCCAGACTCATGGTAAACATTCACAACTGTTAGCTACAACCATGTGCCTGATAGGCTCTGGTGACAAGCATGGAGTAAAGAGCCATCCCTGCCTTCCATGAGCACAGAGGCCATGGAAGAAGTAGATGGTGCTCTGAGAATGGACATATCCAATACTGTGGGTTGTGTGCCTTGATTGTGGTTCTACGGAAGCACAAAGGAGAGGCTTCTATCTTTGAGTTGGGGGGCCAGAAGAGGGCTTTGGAAAGAAGTGTTATCTCACCTTAGACCTAAGGGATGAGTAGAAATTAGCTAGACAAAGGGGACAGAAAAAAAGTCAAGGGCAAGGTACAGTAAATGCATATTTTGGTATGTTTCCTTTGGCAGCATGTGTAGGGTAGACTGGAAGGGGAGGAGTCTACAGTCAGGGAGGACTATTAATAGGCTCTTCGGAGGGGTTGCCTATGGCTCATGGAGGAGGTGTGCTAGAGGTTGTTATCACTTTTACATGGATGAAAGAGGTGAACTCCCATGGCTTCTTAAGGTGCTCACTCAAGGACTGAGCCAGGGTTAGACTCTACCTCTTCTCATTACTATGCCACCAGTTCTCAAAACCCCCAAAGAGATTTCACCCTACACACCCTGTAGTAGAATCTCACAGATATATACAATCATGTGAGCATTGGTAACTGCACAAGAGGATCTTGCTGATCGAATAACTTTCCGCCACATGCTGTATGAAGCATGTGGCTATGGTTTGCTGCTTCACAGAACAACTCAGATGAACACACATACCATGTATACATGTTCCAAAACCTCACAGTGCAAAGGAGCAGAATAAGATCCGTTGGTGGCCAAAGGGCTACGGTATTTTAAAAATAGAGTCCTTAATGCTGGACTCCTTCTCTTCTTGCTAGCCAAGAAGTTTTCTGCTTGCCTTTCTGCAATGTCATTTTGGCATCCAGGTCTTGATTGTTGGGTGGAGCCTGAGGATGACATGACTTAAGTGTTCAATAAAAGCCAAGCAAGTCAGTGAGCTCCACTGCAAACATGGCCCCGGAGGTAGGAAGGTAATGCCAGTCAGACACACCCTGTCTGCATGTTTGCAAAGGTCTCTGCAGAAATAGTCTAGACTCCTAGCCTTACAACCACTAATCCAGTGTCCTTTCCACCATAGTATGCTACTGCCTTTATGTACAAACTCTCACATGAGGCCATCTGCATCGTCAGCCCCATGAAGGGTGGCTGTAACATTTCTATGCCTTTCTGATTGTTAAGCACAGTTGATATACAGAACATTCTTGGCTAATTTGTTTAAATCACAAAAACTGCAAAGATGAGGAAAACATATTTGTTTTGACTCAGCAGAAAATGTTTATTCCCTTACATTTATAATGTTTCCCTTAAACGTATGAGCTACTCAAGGATAAAATGATTAAATTTGAATTTGCATTTCAATGTCGTGAAATGTCTCATGGATTCTTTCAGGAACATTAAAATAACTTAATTTTTTCTTAATTCTAGACAGTTTGGTAAGAATTTATAAATTACTAATGCATCTAAGAAACCAATAATCTCCCAAAGAAAATAGAAGTCAGGCTTTAAAATATTACCATTGGGGAAAAATAATCAAAAGTTTCTCACCAACGTCTGGACAGTAGGCCAGTGAGGTAGGTGAGCTGTCTGCCTTATCACTTTCACAGTGTGAATACAAATTGCGAAAGAAGATGAAAAAGTCAAGCCTGACAGCTCAGGCTGATGTGTTGGGTATGTTGTGGCTCTCCTATAGGCCAATTTGCCATTGGACGGGTGTGTTAGCAAAGTGACCAATAAGAGCTGCCCACATACCCAGCTAGCTTTGATTTTTAGCACTATCAGAAGTAGCTGGGAGACAGGAGAGGGTGTTGGCTAAGAGTGCAGGCTTTTCTGTTAAAATTCTTGTGGTCAAAGCCCAGCCTGGCCATCTTAATAGTTGGGAAAACATATGTAATGTATTTTCTCTCTGCCTCAGTTTACTCATCCATGAAATGATGATAATAATGGTTGACATAATGCATTAAAACACTTAGAACAGTTTCTGGCAGAACAGGCATACTCAATAAATTCTTGCTGGGCCGGGCGCGGTGGCTCACGCCTGTAATCCTAGCTCTCTGGGAGGCCGAGGCCGGCGGATTGTTTGAGCTCAGGAGTTCAAAACCAGCCTGAGCAAGAGCGAGACTCCGCCTCTACTAAAATTAGAAAGAAATTAATCGGACAACTAAAAATATATAGAAAAAATTAGCCGGGCATGGTGGCGCGTGCCTGTAGTCCCAGCTACTCGGGAGGCTGAGGCAGAAGGATCACTTGAGCCCAGGAGTTTGAGGTTGCTGTGAGCTAGGCTGACGCCACGGCACTCACTCTAGCCCAGGCAAAAAGAGTGAGACTCTGTCTCAAAAAAATAAATAAATAAAAAAAAATAAATTCTTGCTATTATAATCAAGTTTGCTTTAAATGTATAAACACAAGCTTGAATTGTGTAGATGTGAGAATTACTGTGACCCGGGCTTCTCATGTCACGAATGAGGAAATTGAGGCATAGAAAAGGGAAGTGACTGGCTTAAAGTCATTTGATAAATTAATGTTGAGTGATCCATCTGCCAATGCCCATTAAAGAACTAGCTTTACTTTGCAATACTTTCCTCTTGTTTAGTCAGAATTCAAAAATAATGCAGAATAAAGAAAAAACAAGTTAATATAAGTGTCTTTTGTCTTTAAATTTAGTGGAAGTTTTTTTAAACAAATTTAATTTCTTTTTAAATTTGCCATCTGTTATTCCATGTAGGTGAGTTAAAAAATTAAATGAATTGTCTTAACTTACTGTTTTGGGACTTATTAAAAGTGTGTTTTAATTAATTTTGCTGGATTTAAGACCCTGGAGGAAGCGTTCTGTGGTGCTTCTGCTGAACCATCTGTCAGCTTGAAAAATGATCCTGTGTTGCTAATGGTGGAGATGCCTCTGCGGGGTGAAAACTAACCTGTGCCGTTCTGGGGCAGTGGGCAACGATGCTGCCTGGTCCTTGACTCCAGGTCCCTCTGTCAGCAATACATCAATGGCAACAGCCCGTACACTCTTTGGGGCCTGTATAATGTCTATGTGGGGAACTGACCTCCTTATCGATCAGAAATCAACACGTGGTAGTTCTCCTTGGGGTCAGCAGATTCAGGCTTTTAAAAATTACTATTTATATTGTGTAATCCTCTTCACGTAAAGGTTTCCTGGTGTTTATATTATTTAAGCTTTTGTAAACTCTTCCAGGTTCTGTCTTGTCATTGTCAGCTGTTAGTCTTTCAAGGGGATGTAGGTATATCTTGGATATTTTTTCAATCTCGCAGTGGTGGAAGAACTAGGTATCTTTCAGGGTAGCACAAAGAGTATTGGACTAGGATTAAAGAGACAAGCTTTAGTTTCCATCGTTGATCAATGAAACAATTCAGTAAACATTTATTGAGCACCTACTATGTGCCTGGTAATTAGTTCATCTCTGTAAATGGGGATATGACAGTGAATGTTCAACAGTCCTTGACTTCAGGGAGTGTACCTCTTAGTGGGATAGACAGGCATGAAGAAAGCAGTGACGGAGCCCAGGTTCTGTGGGACCCTGAAGAGAATCCCTGACTCAGAGTGGAGGGAAGCAAGGGAGGGATTCCTGGGGTAGGGGACGCAAGGCCTGAGTCCGGCTCAGAAGGGAGAGTCAAAGTTTCCTGGACAAACCGGGGATGGGGAGGACATAGAAGAAACAGTGTGATAGGAGGGAAAGAGAAAATGGAAGTGAAGTAGGAAAATTGGAAAAGCAGTTTCTAAAACCCAGAGTATGTGTCGTGTGGGGAAAGATGAAGCCAGAAGCATGAGGGTCTTATTTGCCACATTAGGAAGTTTAGGCTTTGTCTGGAAGGTAACTGAGACCCCCCAATCAATTGTGAAAAGAGGAGGGCATGATCACATTGCATTTTTAGGAACATCCCTCGTATCAGTGTGGGGAATTGATTATCAAGTGACCATCATGGGGATAGGAAGAACATTTGGGATGTTATTCTCTTTGGGACATAAAGTTAAGCAGGAATAACAGTAAGTATAATGATTCAAGGATACTTAGTTGACAGGATAAATGGGATTGGCTCACCTATTATATAAAGAGGGTGAGAAAGAAGAAAAGACCCAGAAGTCTCCAAGGGCGTGATATAAAACAAGGCGGATGGTGGTTCTGGTTTCTGGGTAGCAAACATAGAAAAAGAGCAGAAGGAGAAGGTGAAGAGAAGCAGCAGCAGCAGCAGGACGTGGTGGGAGAGGAGGAGGAAGAGGAGGGGGAGGAGGGGGAGGAGTGGGTTTGGGGAAAAACAATGAGTTCAGCTTTAGCCATGACGAATTTAGTATGTCTGAGATAATGTCTAGTAGGCATTGGAGGTATGAGAGACCTGGATGGAGATAAATATTTGTGAGTCATTGACATAGAAGTGATAAGTAAGCTGTCTGTGTGCATGAAACCACCCTGGGAGAGAGTACAGAGTGAGTGGGGAAAAAAGAAACTAATAATCCACAGCTACCACCAGCCAGGTGTCTAGGTTGATGAAATCCCTGGAAATTATTTAACACAAGGAAAGTTTAAAATAACTGGGGCTGTTTAGCTTAAGAAGAGAAGAATCAGGTGATTGTAAAAATATCTGAATTATTATAAGAATCATGAATGCTTTCACAGAGTAAGTGGCAATCTTATTTCACAGAAGCAAAATTAGGCCACTGGGTAAAAGTTGCAAAATTTTGTGGTATGTATGAAACAGTCTGAGATATCTGGAGTGGTCCAAGAATACTACCTTGTGAGGCAGTGAAGTCTCTGTTAATAGAGTTGTTTACACAAAGGTGGATGGTGATCTCCCAAGGATAAGATAGAGCAGTAACTCCTAAACTTTGCTGCACCCAAACCACCTCAGGATCTTCAATAAAAACTGTACATTCCAAAGCACCACTCTGTAGCTATTGGACCAGGAATCCTCATGTATGTATTTTTTGAATAGTTTTCCTGGTGATATTTATGTTACCAGATTGGCACAAGTTCATTGAACAGTATTGGAAATAACTATTTAGGAAGAAAGTCTTACATTTTGGGTGTGTAACTGTGAATTTATATGTGTGTGTGTGCACACATTCACACATATATGTATACATGTGGGTGAGTCATAAAATGGAAAGAATTCTAATTTTCTTCTAACCTTTCCAAAGTAAAACAACGTTATGGACCTGAGATTTAAACCACGCTTCTTTTGTATTCTCACA
Organism: Propithecus coquereli; assembly: GCF_000956105.1. NCBI lineage: Eukaryota > Metazoa > Chordata > Mammalia > Primates > Indriidae > Propithecus > Propithecus coquereli. Next base: position 5,234,084 of record NW_012149841.1, on the reverse strand, counting down.
CGACACAAAATTGCTTTGGGTTAAGCAGTGGCATACCTGACTACACCAACATGAGCACTATGTACCACTGAGGTTCTTTGGGGTAAGATGGACTCCTTTGGGCAGTGCCTACATGTCTCTAGAGATGCTGGTGCTCTGCCTCCCGTGATTTTTAGGTGATTAAAGATATGTTTCTAGATAAACTCTCCCTACCCCAAAGGCACAGGGGGCACAGATGCGTCTTCTGAAATTGTCGTCTCTCTCCGTCTGTATTCTCTAGCCAAGACCTTCTTACATCATAGCATCTTCTTTAACCAGATTAACTCACACTGAAGTCCTTTTTGCTGGGCTCAGTTGTGTTTACTGTAGCTCAGAGTTGAGATTTTAACCTGTGTCTTCTCTACTCATCTAAAGTGTGGGCTCCTAGAAGGCACGGACCCCATCGTCTATTCTTCTGCAGTACTTACAACATCTGACATGGAACTAAATGAAGAGTAACTGCTAAGAATTATTTATTGGCTGATTCTTAAAACTTATTGTAGGAAGATAATATATTAAAATAGGTTTATTTCTCTTCTAAAATTGATAGAACTCACTATTACTCATTGATCTTGCAAACTTAAGGAAGTTTGCTTGCAATTCCAACAGGAGGTTGGATTCAATAAAACAAATTAGAAACCACATATAAAAATGAGTCGTCTATTTTTTATTGAATACACATTTTCACGTTAAACATCTTTAATTTAACATGCATTCTTGTGAGATTTAGAAATCAAGCATAGTTTATGGATTCAATTTAAAACCTTTCATTGAAAGGAAATATATTTTTAATTTTTATTTTAATCATTTAAATATTTAAAGATGTTGCTTAGTTCTCCAAAATTCTTTTAATCATAGTGGATATGTTTACATAGGGACTTTTGAGACAATGTACTTTTATTAACAGGCTGTTGTAAAACAAATGCATTTTTCAACCTGGAAAATGTGCCTTCCAACCTCTAGCTTTGCTTCCGCATTCCATCAAAGGTATCAATGAGCCCTGTGTTGATGTGCCCATCAGGAGTCCTTGTTAGTACTGGGTTAAACAGAGAAGGATTCAAATGCCTTGATATTTAGCATTCAGTGATATCACAGGTAGGGTTCCTGTTTCAGCTTTTTGCTTTTGCTCATCTCACCTCCATTGTCTGGCATTTGCCACTCTCACAAGTGATAAAATTAATCTTCAAGAATTCACTTGGAGTATGTTGGACTCTGCGGGTCTATCAGTGGATGGAATCTACCGAGTATCTTTGCTTCTAACTGGGTGAAGGGTCCAGGTTGACTTGGCATGGACTTCAAACAGACTTGGGCTCCAAATTCAGCTCTCCCGTTATACTAGATTTGTGACTTAAGCAGTTCACTTAATTTTTCTGAGATTCAATTTCCTTGACTAAAATAATGTCTACTCCTCATCTAAAATAATCTCTATTTGACGTGGCCCGGCTTCAGACCGAGGAATGAACACAGAGACATAAAGACGCAGACACATGGCTGCAGCCCGTACAAAAAGACACAGACACCACAAGACAGTATGAGGTTGCAGCGAAAAGCTTTCGCTGAAGCTGTTTATTTATAATACAGGCTGTTTGGCAACTGTCCCACTGCAAGTTCTTTGTTCCCACACCGTCCCGACTCAACATGTCCCAGTTCCTTGTTGTTTCGTCTCCCGCAAACAGATGTTTGCATCTCAATTCCCTAGCCCCTCCTGTTTGCAGAGAGAGGACGCTCTGGACTTGCATGCAAGGTCACAGACATATTCTTGAGAGAAACAACAAGGAAACTTTCCCAGACAAAGGTGTCCTCTACACTATTGATGTGTGGCTCAGAGATAATATATGTCTAGCTCACAGAAGGTCCTTGGTAAATTGTCACTCTTGAAGATGTTGCCAATTTACCATGAGGATGAGAGTCCTGAAGTTAGGAGATGCTGTGTGGACACTGAAGGGAAACTCAGTTTATCCTTCATGTATTCCTTTCCTTGTTTTAAAACCCAAATGCCCATGACATAACTGAGGGAACAGCTCTGGAGACACCTTGGTTCTTAAAGTGCACATATATTGAGATTCCAAAAGCAGAAGATGCTGATTTGCTTGTGAACAGTGAGACAACTGCACTCTATTCTACTAAAGTGGACTCGCCTTTGCTTTCAAGAGTGGATCCTATGAGACTTCCTTGGCCGTGGACGTTGCTGTGAGCTCTCTCTAGCCCCTGGCTAGACCAGACAAAGCATGTGCTGTTTCTACACCCTGATCAGAAGGCCAACCTTATGTTTGGGATGAGGTAGAGATGAGATGTGTAGACAGCTGGTGATATCAAGGGTGAGGCCTTCTGTCTTCCTTAACACTAATTACCCTTTCCTTGGGAGTGGCGTGCTGCCAGGCTGCTTCTAGTCTGACATGTTTTTCCTTCTAAGTAGTCATCAGTTTCAAAGTGTATAAAATAAAAATCTGGGACTACACAATCCACAAGATTATTAACACTGTAAGATGGAACATGTGAAAGTCCCTGAAATGAAACTCATGAGGTATTTTTGAGCATCAACTAAGTGACATTAAAGCCAAACAAGAGGCATTTAGAGCATCATGTAAAACCAATTCTCTTTCCTTTGGTTATCTATTTAATGGCAAAATAAAACATAATAACTTTTCAAGAGTGAATCTGAGGTCATCAACTATATTAATAAAAAAAAAACTGACCATCTGATGGATGTGTAATGAAATGTAGATAATATATGCTGCTGAAAGACATGATCCAAGATGCTGAGGAGGGTATTCTGATTCATTAACCATCTCTAATGAGATATGGAGAGAAAGAATTAGTTGGTCAGCATTACCGAGCAGACTGCAGACACATGCTTGCCCAACATGTCTGAGCTGGGGTCTTGCTGACTCAGGAGTGAATGAAGAGCTACAGAATATTCATACTTACTGTCCTCAAATTGTTTTTATGCCCAGAATCTTATTCTGCATTGTATTTTTAAATTATTTTATATGTGCATATCGTCAATTCCTTATATGTTATGTTCTTTGAGATCAGGAATGTTGTGAGCAATTTTATGTATTCTTCACAATTTTAGTGCAGTCATAATGAGATTGAAAATTTTAAAATCATTCCTACCTTATAGAATGTTTATGAGGTTTGAATGACCCTAAAATGTAAAATGACAACCTCAGGGGTTGTCAGCTCAGTGAATAAACTTTCTGTTGCTCTCACTACTACTACAATTATTGGTATGCTAACTAGGTATCTAGGGTTTGCTCCCTTCATTTAGTCATCCTTCTTAAAGAGCTTACGGGAGTAACATAAATTAGGTAGGCATAGGCTGAGGAGAACCGTAAGGCAAATAACTCCACTGATATCCCATAGTTTCTCTACTCTCTAGTATTTTAAGCCCTGGTAGTATCTCAGCTTCAAATAAATTTAGAAATTAACAGCCATTAAAAGTCCTTAGTTTGCCTCCTCCCAAAGTAGGTTTTTTTCCCTCTGATTTGAATAACTCACGTTTGGGCCTTCCACACACACACACACACACACACACACACACACACACACACGTATGTATACATAAAATCTCAGAGTATTACTGAGGTACAAATGTTTTTGGTTATAAGGATTGCTTTTGTAATGCTTGAGTCAGGGTTATAAATGTGCCCGTCACCCAGATAGTATTCACTGTACCCGTTAGGTAAGTTTTCACCTATCCCCTCCTCACCCCACCCCAACTGATTTCCACTGAGTTTTACTTCCCTCTATGCACATGTGTGTTCATTGGTTAGTTCCAGTTTGACAGTGAGTACATGTGGTGTTTGTTTTTCCATTCTTTAGATACTTCGTTTAGGATAATGGTCTCCAGCTTCAACTGTATTGTTGCAAAAGGCATTAAGTCATGCTTCTTCATGGCTAAATAGTATCACATGGTATAGATATACCACATTTTGTTAATCTACTCACGAACTGATGGGCATTTGGGTTGATCCCACATCTTTGCAATTGTGAATTGTGCTGCAATAAATATTCGTGTGCAGGTGTCTTTTTGATAAAATGACTTTTTTCCTTTGGGTAGATACCCAGTAGTAGGATTGCTGGATTGAATGGTAGGTCTACTTTTAGTTTTCTGAAGTAACTCCATACTACTTTACATAGAAGTTATACTAATTTGCGGTCCCACCAACAGCATATAAGTATTCCTTTCTCTCTGCATCCAGGCCATAATCTGTTGTTTTTGGACTTTTTAATAAAAGCCATTCTAACTGGGGTAAGGTGATATCTCATTGTGGTTTTAATTTGCATTTCTCTGATAATTAGTGATGTTGAGCCTTTTTTCATATGTTTATTGGCCATTTATCTATCTTCTTTTGAAAAGCTTTGTTCATGTCTTTGGCTCATTTTTTAACAGGGTTGTTTGATTTTTTTTCTTGCTGATTTGTTTGAGTTCTTTGTAGTTTCTGGTTATTAGTCCTTTATCAGATATATAGCTTGTGAATATTTTCTCCCATTCTGTATGTTGTCTGTTTTCTCTGTTGATTATTTCCTTGGCTATGTAGAGGTTTTTTAATTTAGTCACATCCCATTTTTTAAATTTTTGTTGTTGCTGTGATTGCTGTTGGATTCTTCTTCATAAATGCTTTGCCTAGGCAAATATCTAGAAGAGTTTTATTATTTCTTAATAAGCACAATGTTTTCTAGTGAATGAAACTTCCCTTAAAGTAGAAGTTCAAGTACCATGTTATCCTCAACCTTCAAAGGCATTGAGACCATACGGTGATCTCTTTCTGATAAGATGTTCTCTGGAATCTTTTTCTTGATTGCTTTTCCTCAGTATATTTGAAACATAGGCATATATCCAAATAACTTTGCCATGAAAAGCAGCATATTTACTAGTAGTGTGCTTGTAACTCACTTTAATTCAACATTAGCTCAACCTTCTAGAGAATGTGATAATGCAATTTTGTGGATTTTGCTGCTTTATTTTAGAATGTACATACTTAAATACTTAGAATGTTTTTAAAAGTACATAAAAAAGAGAGACAGAGAAAACCAGATTGTGCAAAGATATTTTGGGGAGACAAATACTTATGCAAAAAAATTTTTACATTATGAGCAGAGAATACTTTTTTCATTACTTTTTCTCATTTTATTATAACTTGAAACTCAGGTTACAGAAAGGATTTTGACATACTTGTTTGACATGTAGGTGTTGTATCCATCACAAAATATTTACTCCTTTCTTTCACTAGCATTTTTGATACTATAGCAACAGAGTATTATTGCCTAGTCTAGAGACTCTCAGGAGAATGCATTGCTCTTTTCATATACTGAAATTCTGTTTAGGGACTGGTCTAGTCTCAAGGAAACCAATCTACGTTTCACCCAGTCAGTCTTTGTGTTATAGCCGAATGCTCAGCTGTCGAATATTCCCCCACCTACGAATTTTTCTAGCACATGCCAGGGCAGCCAGGACATTTTCAACTAACTCTTCCCTGGGGTGAGTATCTGTAAAAGGAAAGGAAAAAGAAGTGAAAGACATGCTGAGAACTAATGGAAAGATTTCCCCTTACGGAACTTAGAATAGGGACTGTGGCAGATAAATGATTCAGTTAATAACCTTAGGCCTTGGTGCCTTTTACAGTGAGAGTCCCTTTGGAGTAAGTCTGCTCCTGCCCTTTCACAATTTCACCCTCTGAATGATTTTGGTTTGTTCTTTATGCACAGCCTCGAGCTTAATGTACATTCAGGAAAACTCCACTGAAAAGAAGAATTTGAGAATCTACGAACATACAGGATGTTTGGTGTTTCTGAATTACTGATGGGATAATACCCTCCCAGCCTTGTTTATTGAAATATTTTATGTTCATTTTCTGCTTTATAGAGAGTCTTGTATACATTTCTCAGATTAATATTAGGAACATTAATTCTCCTCACATAGGAGAAGTTAAGGTGGTATTTGGAAGGTTGCAGCAACACACAGACTGTTCTCTTGGCTCTCTTTCCTGACTGCTTCCAGAGCAAGACCCCCTATTTCACCCCTGAGTCCTTGGCCCACAGCAGGCTCTGCTATCAATAGGTGAGATAGGTGCTGGGGGGAAAGGGAGGACATTCACTAGCATCAAGGCAAAATCTTTATTAATATCACTACAATTTGTTTTTCCTGTGCCCAGTGTTCCATCTTATAGCCTGGGGTTCTAATCAGGTTTATTTAGTTATAAGGACCAGTGATCTTTTTCAAACACCTCAAATTGTAAAAATAAGAGTGAATTCTCCAAAAACAGCAGTCATTGGAAACCATAGAAACTTCAGGGGCCCACTATCCTCCTGTTATCTCTCTCAGGGGCTACCTGCTTTCTCTTTCTAATGGCATCTCTGCTTCTCTCTGGGAACCTAGTTAGTTCCCTTCTCTCTACTAAATAGTGTCCTCAATAATCCTACTGGGGGGGGGTCATAATTCTATGTTTACATATTGATTGTGCCCATTAGAATATATTCTTCATTTTGTGTATATGTGTCCTTCTTAAAAATTTTTTAAACAGTTTTATTGAAATATAATATTTCAATAAATATTATATTCAAAATATAGCATGTATTGAAAGTATTTCATGTGACAAGTTTTGACATATATATGTACATATGTTAAATCAACAACATAATAAAGCTAATGAACATACCCATCATCCCCAAAAGTTTCCCTGTACCTCTTTGTAATCACTCTTTTTTTTCTTTCCCATCCTTCCTTCCCCAAGAAATTAATGGGCTTTTGCCATAGATTAATTTGAGATTTTCAGAATTTTAAAGACTAAAACATGATCCACATCTCCCCCCTCTCAAAAAAATCAACTCACAGTGGATAACAGACTTAAACCTAAGGCATGAAACCATAAGAATTCTAGAAGAAAATGTTGAAAAAACTCTTATAGACATTGGCCTAGGAAAATAATTTATGAAGAAGACTCCAAAGGCAATCACAGCAACAACAAAAATAAATAAATGGGACCTGATCAAATTAAAAAGCTTCTGCACAGCCAAGGAAACTGTCATGAGAGCATATAGACAACCTACAGAATGGGAGAAAATGTTTGCATGCTACACATCTGATAAGGGGCTGATCCATTAACTAGAATCTGTATAGAATTCAGGAAAATCAGCAAGAAAAAAAATCAAACAACTCTATCAAAAAGTGGGCAAAGGACATGAACAGAAACTTTTCAAAAGAAGACAGACTAAAGGCCAAGAAACATATGAAAAAAGGCTCAACATCTCTAATCATCAGGGAAATGCAAATCAAAACCACGATGAAAAATCACTTAACTCCCATGAGAATGGCCTTCATCAAAAATTCCCAAAACAATAAATGTTGGCATGGATGCAGAGAGACAGGAATGCTCATACATTGCTGGTGGGACTGCAAATTAGTGCAACCTCCTGTGGAAAGTAACTCGGAGATACCTCAAAGAGATACAAATAGAACTACCATTTGATCCAGCAATCCCATTACTGGGCATCTACCCAAAGGAAAAAAAAGACATTCTATAAAAAAGACATCTGCACTTGAATGTTTATAGCAGCACGATTCACAAATGCAAAGATGTGGAAACAATCCAAGTGCCCATCAATACATGAGTGGATTAATAAAATGTGGCATATGTATACCACAGAGTTCTACTCAGCCACAAAAAACAATGGTGATATAGCACCTCTTGTATTAGCTTGGATAGAGCTGGAACACATTCCACTAAGTGAAGTATCCCAAGAATGGAAAAACAAGCACCACATGTACCTCACCATCAAATTGGTATTAACTGATCAACACTTATGTGTACATATAGTAGTAACATTCACTGGGCATCAGGCAGGTGAGAGGGGAGGAGGGGATGGGTATATTCACAGCTAATGGGTATGCTGTGCACCCTCTGGGGGATGGACATGCTTGAAGCTCTGACTCAGATGGGGCAAAGGCAATATATGTAACCTAAACATTTGTATCCCCATAATATGCTGAAATTAAAAAAAAGTGGAATAATATAGAATGTACTCTTTATTTCTCTGGATTTTCCCCTTAGCATAATTATTTTGGATTTATCCATTTTGTTGTGTGCATCAGTGGCTTATTCTCTTCATTGCTGGGTGGTATTCTATTGCATGGATATTCTACTGTTTGGTTATATATTCACCTGTTGATGGGTATTTGGGTTGTTTCTATTTTGGAGCTATAATAAATAAAGCTGCTAAGAATTTTTATTTACATATCTTTGTATGAGCATATGCTTTTATTTCTTTTGAGGAAATTCCTAGGAGTGAAAGGTCTAGATCATATATGGTAGGTATATGTTTAATTTTTGAAAAACTGTTAACTATTTCCCAAGTGATTGTTGCCATTGTATATTACTGACATCAGTGCAGGAGTACTCCATTTCCTCCATATCCTTGTCAACACTTAATATGGTTAGTCTTTAATTTTAGCCCTTCTAATAGATGTATACTTGAATCTCATTGTGGCTTTTTTTTTTCTTTTTCTTTTGTTTCAGCATATTATGGGGGTACAGATGTTTAGGTTATGTATATTGCCCTTGGTCCACCCCCCCAAGTCCGTGTTTCAAATATGTCCATCCTTCGGGTGGTGCGCATTGCACTCCCTGTGTATACAAATACCCGTCCCTTCCTCCCTCCTCCCCCCTCCCCCCTGCCCAACATCCAATAGATGTTATTCTTATATGTGCAACCCAAGTGCCCGTCAATCCATGAGTGGATTATCAAAATTTGGTATATGTTTACAATGGAATATTACTCAATCATAAGAAACGACAGTGATCTAGCACCTCTTACACTTTCCTGGATTAAACTTAAGCCCATTATCCAAAGTGGGGCACCACAGGAGCAGAAGAACGGGATCCATTTGTACTCACCATCAAATTGGTATTAACTAATCATTGTGGCTTTAATTTGTATTTTCCCAATGACTAATGAACATGAGCATCTTCTACTGTGCTTGTTTTCCATCCATATATTTTCTTTAGTAAAGTTCACATTCAAATCTTTTACCCAGTTTTAAAACTGAGTTTTTTGCCTTTTTTATTAGTGGATTTTGAAAGTTCTTTATTCTGGATACAAGTTCTTTATCAGATATACGCTTTGTACATATTTTCTCCCAGTCTGTGTCTTGTCCATTAATCTTTGTAACAGTGCCTTTTCAAGAGCAGAAGTTTTTAATTTTGGTGAAGTGCAACTTGCATGCAGATTTCTGCATTTCTTTCTTTGAGAAGCTCAGTTTACTCTAGAATTACTCTGTAATTCTAGCTGCTGCAGTATCCTTTGGCTCTTAGTGTTGTTTCTGCTACTCAGGGAGTCTGATGGGCTCAGCTTTATTCCCCCATCCCTGCACTGTGGCCTGGAGACCATCTCCTTATTTCCATTTCTCACAGTCCTTCACTGCCTTATGGCCAGTGTCCAAAAATCCATTGCTTCATATATTATTTTGGTCTTTTGTTTTTCTCAGGCAAGAAAGTGAATCTAGCCCATGTTGCTCCATCTTACTCAGAAGAAGTTCTCAATCATGAACATCCTGAAGGTGGAGAATAGGTCTTTTATTATATCTGTCCTTCACTATATGTAGCCAAATATCTTGAACATGCTAAATTTTCAAAAATGTTTGTTAAATAGTTGAAATTTGCTTAAAAGTTGAAAACTAAAATCTGTCAAAGCTTGTTCTTGCATCTATAGTACATTTCTCTTAAACATAGAGTGCAACGAAATGAAAATTCAGTTTAGTTAAAAAGACCAGAGTAATTGGAATTTAGTTAACTAAAGTTTTGGTAATTAACCCTCAAGGCATATTTTTATAGCTACAGAACATTTTATTTTTTGTTTTGTAATTAATGAATAAATATTTTGTTTTATATTAAAATCGATGACAAACTTAATGTTACAGCCTTGCCAGGTTCATTGCCCACTACTCAAGAGGAAGCCAATACACTGAGACAGCAGGGGTTACATCAGAGAAAGAGTTTAATATCGCAGGTGCCTATAATCCTAGCACTCTGGGAGGCCAAGGTGGGCGGATTGTTTGAGCTCAGGAGTTCAAGACCAGCCTGAGCAAGAGCAAGACCCTATCTCTACTAAAAAAATAGAAAGAAATTAGCTGGTCAACTAAAAATATATACAGAAAAAATTAGCCGGGCATGATGGCACTTGCCTGTAGTCCCAGCTACTCAGGAGGCTGAGGCAGGAGGATCGCTTGAGCCCAGGAGTTTGAGGTTGCTGTGAGCCAGGATGACGCCACGGCGCTCTAGCCCCGGCAACAGAGTGAGACCCTGTCTAAAAAAAAAAAAAAAAAAAAAAAAAATCGCAGATGCCATGTGAGGAGATAGGAGGAAGTTCTCAAATCTGTCTCAATGAGTATTTGGGAGAAGAAAATTTTTAAGGATATTTTGGTGGGCAAAGAACTGGGCAATTGGGTCTGCTGATTCACTGGGGATGAACTCATAGGATCGGGATGCAGAAATTGCCTTCTTCTGAGTCAGTTCCTGAGCGGGGGATCGCAAGACCAATTGAATCAGTTTTTTGGTATGGGCCACTGGTTTGGGTGGGTTGGCCATTCCATTGGAATGTAGGGCCTGGAAGATATCTCAGAAACTAGCCCTAGGTTTCACAAGACTGATGTTATCTGTAGGAGCAATGGAGAAAGCTAAGAATCTTTTGACCATCAGCTATATGATTCCTGAATAGTGAGCAATTATAGAAAACCAAGCTAGGGAACAATGGCTGGATATATATATATATCTCCCCTATCACAGTTGCCATCTTGTGGCCTTTTGTTAACTTTATATAGGGAAGTTTCATTAACAGCCTTCATGCAAAATTGTGTAACTGGTGATAAACAAATAGCTCTTAAATAAGTTTATTTTTTTCAACTTTCTTCTGTCAGTAGTTTTCTTTTTCTAATTTGTTACCTCTTAAGCATGAGAAAAACAAGAGTTTTAATTTTTTTACTTCTTAAAATTCATAAAGATTCAACCACATTGGCCTATTTACTGAATTGAATTAGTTTACCATCATATGACACATGTTTAAAATCCTGGAGAGCATACTCTAAACTATTTTTTAATTTTTATTATTGGAATCAAGTGCAGAAGCTTTAAATCTGATTTTTCTTTTTGTAATTTTTTCTGGAAGGGATGAGATGAAGTATAGGTTAATACCTAAACTACAGATTGATTTTAAGGTAAGTTTGTTCAATAAATGGCATGCATTTCAATTTTCAATGTACCTAATATAAGGTCTAGCATTTAGTGGGTACACAAAATTGATGGTAGTATTTATTGTTCTTATCATCTTCATTATCATCATGACCGTTATGGGTTATACTGCCTTGAGTTTGTACTGATTATATTAAACTATCAGTATACATTTTGCATTTACTTTGTGCTGTCACAGTGCTGGCTACCTGTGCTTTAAGTCCTGAAACTGTCCATCTTAACTCCCACCATAGGGCCCTCACACGAGCTGTTTCTTCTGCCTGAAAAACCTGCCCCCCTCCACTCCTGGTTAACCTCAATTCCTCCTTTAGCTCTTGGATTGTGTCACTTGTAGAAGGTACCTTACCAGACCACCTAGCCTAAATTCAATTCCTTTATTTAAACACTCAAAGAATCATGTTCCTTATCTTAATTTGCAGCAGTAGATTCAGCCATGGGACCATCTGATTAATAGCTACCTTGTTGACTTCATTGCAAGCTCCATGAGGGTACAAATCTGGGTTTTGCACAGTCCGGTGCTTAGCACATAGTAGGTTGTCACTAAATATTTGTTGATGTGAAAGAAATCAAGATGAATGAAAAAAAATTTTTGATGTAATTCCATACCTCCCCAAAGCTACTCATGCACAACAGGTTTGTATTTGTCAGTTATTTTCTGTCACTTCTGTTGGAGGACTTGCTGGGAAGGACTCCCTTTCCAGAGGTGCTTTAAAGCTGAGGATGTGGTGTATGTGCAGCCCTACTTAGACCTGGGCTCCTTGCAAAGCTTCTTTTTCTGGGTTCTGTGATACTATTCATTGTTTCCTTATCCCTTCACTGCTATTGTCTCTTCTCTCTTTGCTTCTTGCTGAGCCTTGGGTATGGTTCAAGTCAATGGGCTGCTGGATGTCCAGCTAAACTAGTTTCTGTCACTTTGGACAGAATCAGGCTGACTATGACTGCATCTCAGCCTCCCTGCTCACTGCCTCTCAGTAGCACTAAACTGAGTGCTAAAACCAATGCCCAGGCTCCCCTGTCTTTCATCTCTTCTAATTGAAGACCTTGAGTTTATAATTAAAATTCCTTACATATATTCATGTTTTAATTATATAGTATAGACTAATACCTGTTAAAAATAATATTGTACATAGTAACATAAATGACATGTATATTTTGACAACTGTTTCAAGTCCATAATATTGTCATGATACCAGTATTTTGTCACAATAGCATTTCAAGAGTAAGATTTTTGCTCTTTTAAATTTCAGAAAATATAAACACTTTGAAATATTTACAGATTCCTACTTTCTATAAGTTTGTTATGTGGCTCATGTGGAAGACCCTGGGGAGCACATTCTAAATCCAATTCTTATTTTTTAAAAAAGGGTTAGAGTAGAAGATCTTCACTCTGATTGAATTTTATTCTTTATAACTTATTTTGGAGGAAATGGAGTGGGGCATGTGATGGGACTTAAATAGCATTAGGTAAGTACCAGAAATTCTGAAAATGCTCAGGAAATTGAAATATATTGGGCAACAGAAGCTAGTGAATTACCTAGCACAATCTTTTGCTTGTGCATTAACATTTTTTTTTTAATTTCAGAATATAATTAAGGGGTACAAGTGTTTTTGTTACATGGATATCTTATATAATGCTTAAGTCAGGGCTTTTAGCACGCCCATCATTGTGCCCAGTAGGTAAGTTTTTATCTCATGCCTACCCCCTAGCCCTCCCCTTGTGTCGGTTTCTCATGTCATTTATATTGCTTTGTGCCCATGTGTACCCGTCTGTTATCTTCTACTTATTAGTGAGAACATATGGTGTTTGGTTTTCCATTCCTGAGATACTTCACTTAGGATAATAGTTCCAGTTCCCTCCATGTTGCTGCAAATGACATTATTTTATTCCTTTTTATGACTAAGGGGTACTCCACGGTGTGTGTGTGTGTGTGTGTGTGTGTGTGTGTGTGT
>NW_012149841.1:5215527-5220820 GCF_000956105.1 Propithecus coquereli | reverse complement strand
AAAAGACATTATTTTATTCCTTTTTATGACTAAGGGGTACTCCACGGTGTGTGTGTGTGTGTGTGTGTGTGTGTGTGTGTGTGTATGTGTGTGTGTATGTGTGTGTGTGTATCACATTTTGTTAATCTACTTATGAACTGAAGGGAACTTAGATTGATTCCACATCTTTGCAATTGTGAATGTTGCTGCAGTAAACATTGAAGTGCAGTTGTCTTTTAGATAAAATGATTTCTTTTCCTTTGGTAGATACCCAGCAGTGGGATTGCTGGATCTAACAGTAGGTCTACATTTATTTCTTTGAGGAATCAGCTTACTGTTCTCCATAGAGGTTGTACTAATTTGCAGTCCCACAAATAGTGTAGAAGCATTCATTTCTCTCTGCAGCCACACCAGCATCTATTGATTTTAGACTTTTTAGTAAGGGCCATTTTGATAGGGGTAAGATGGAATCTCACTGTGATTGTAAGTTCCATTCCCCTGATGATTAGTGATGTTGAACATTTTTTCATGTTTGTTTTCTATTTGTCTATCTTCTTTTGAAAAACTTCTATTCATGTCATTTACCAACTTTGATGGAGTTGTTTGTTTTTTCTTGCTGATTTATTTGAGTGTTTCATAGATTCTGTATATCATTCCTTTGTCAGATGTATAGTTTGCAAATATTTTCTCCCATTCTGTAGGTTGTCTATTTACTCTGTTGATTGTTTTCTTTGCTGTGTAGAAGCTATTTAATTTAATTAAGTCCCATTTATTTATTTTTGTTGTTGATACATTTGTCTTTGGGGTCTTAGATATCAATTCTTTGCCTAGGCCAATGTCTAAAACCTCTGTGAAAACAAACTAGAAAACACAGAGGAAATGGATAAATTATTGGAAAAACACAATGTCCCAAGTCTGAATCAGGAAGAAATAGAAATCCTGAATAGACCAATAATGATCAGTGAGATTGAAGCAGTAATAAAAACCCTCCCAACAACAACACCGCCAAAATGCCAGGGCCAGACAGATTCACAGACAAATCCTACCAGACCTACAAAGAAGAACTGGTGCCTGTCCTACAGAAACTATTCCATAACATCAAGAAGAAAGGAATCCTCCCTAATTCATTTTATTGGGTTATTAAGTAAGAAATGTCCGATTTCCTTAAGTACTAAGTTTGACAGTTGATATCTCTGACATTTCACTTTGACACTTCCTGTTTTATTTTTATTGTGAAGGTACATCCTCAATCTTTCAAACGCATGATTTAGCTTGTGATTATCTGTCAAATTTTTTTAGAGCAATTTTTGTGAAACCATGGATAAGTCAAAAATTTATGTTATTTTTGAATATGAGTTCCATGGTGGAACCAATGCAGTGCAGACAGCTTGAAATATCAACAAAGTATTTAGGAAGGGTGTGGCTAATGAACATACATTGATGATTTGAGAAGTTTTGTTCTGGTGATTTTAATCTTGAAAACAAGTCATGTGGGTGACCTGAGACCAAGGTAGATAATGATGAGCTGAAAGTGGTAGTGGAAGCAAATCCATCTCAACCTACATGTGAATTAGCAGCAAGGTTTGATGTTATTATTCGAACAATATTGGACCATTGGAAACATATTTGCGAAGTAAAGAAGCTGGATAGATGGGTTACATGTGAGTTAAATGAGCATTAGAAGAAAAATTGTCTCTAAGCTTGCCTTTCTTTGCTGCCATTTCTACACCATATTGTTACGTGTGATGAAAAATGGATTCTTTTGGACAATACCAAGTGTTTGGCACAATGGCGGGATAAAGGTGTAGCGCTGAAACACAGTACAAAAGCGAATATTCATCAAAAAAGCTAATGGCATCTGTTTGGTGGTCCAGCGCTGGTATTATCCACTACAGTGTCATGAAGCTTCATCAATCAATTTCAGCAGATGTCTACTGCAACCAATTGGATGAAATGATGAGGATGCTTACAGTTAAGCAGCTGAGATTGGTCAAAAGAGACAAGCCAATCCTCTTGCAAGACAATGCTTAACCACATGTTACACAAACAATGCTGCTCAAACTACAATAGCTGGATTTGGAAATTCTCTGTCATCCACCAGACCTTGCACCAATAGGCTGCCACTTGTTCCAGGCTTTGGATCACTTTTTGCAAGGAAAAATGTTCAAATTTCAACAAGCTGTGGAAAACGTCTTTGCAAATTCATTGCCATTGGCTCTCCAGGGTTCTTCACTGCTGGAATAAATCAGCTACCATTAGGATGGAAAAACTGTGTTGATAATTTAGACATATACTTTGATTAATTGTACTGCTTCTTATTTGAGATATAATAAGCTACATTTTTTTATTCAAAATTGGACATTTCATAAAGTCTGGAAAGAACACAACGACAACAACAAAACTACAGACTAATATCCCTTATGAACATAGATGCACACATCCTTAAAAAATACCAGCAAACTGAATTCAACAGCCCATCAAAAAGATAATCTACCACGTTCAATTTGATTTCATCCCAGGAATGCAAGGATGGCTTAACATACAAAAATCAATAAACATGATTCTCTGTATAAACAGAAATAAAAACAAAGACCACATTATCATTGCAATAGATATGGATAAAGCACTCAATAAAATCCAACACCCTTTCATGATAAAAACCCTCAACAAACTAAACATAGAAGGAACATACCTTAAAATTATAAACACTATATATGACAAACCCACAGCCAATATCATATTGAATGGAGAAAAGCTGAAAGCATTCCCCTTAAGAGCTGGAACAAAAGAAGGGTGCCCACTGTCATGACTTCTGTTGAACATAGTATTGGAAGTTCCAGCCAGAGCAATCAGGCAAGAGAAGGAAATAAAGGGCAACCAAATCAGGAAAGAGGAGGTAAAACTATCCCTGTTTGCTAACCATATGATCTTGTATCTAGAAAACCCTAAAAATTACACCAAAAGACTTCTGGAAATGATAAATAAATTCAACAAAGTCTCAGGATATAAAATCAACTTACTTAATGCAGTGGCATTTTGTATACTAATAACAGTCAAGCTACCAGTAAAATTAAGAACTCAATACCATTCACAATAGCTACAAAGAAAATAAAATATCTAGAAATACACTCAACAAAGGAGGTTAAAAACTTCTACAAGGAGAACTACAAAACACTGATGAAAGAAATCACAGCTGACACAAGCAAATGGAAAAACATCCCCTGCTCGTGCATGTGTAGAATCAATATTGTTAAAATGTTCATACTGTCCAAAGTGATTTACAGATTCAATGCAATCTCCATCAAAACACCAGCATCAGATTTCACAGATCTACAAAAAATAATCCTAAACTTTATTTGAAACCAAAAAGAGCCCAAATAACCAAAAGAATCTTTAGCAAAAGGAACAAATCTGGAGGGATCACATTACCTGACTTCAAATTATGCTACAAGGCTATAGTAACTAAAACAGCATAATACTGGTATAAAAGTAGACATATATGAAATGGCCGCCTTGCAAACGTGGGAGTTCTGTTTTGCATAGCTTCTGGAAAGAGCCTAAGAGACAGAAAGGAAATGCAAATCTTTCTCTTTACATTCACCAGAAATTGCCATTTAGAATTTGTTTTACAGCCTCAAGGAGTTTCTGAGGAGTTCCTGAGAGAACAGCTGGGCAAAACCCAGGCCTCAGTTTCCTGCACAAAACTATATCTCAGAGGCAAGATCACATCCCCAGCAATAAACTTGACTATATTTCAGAGATAACCAAGTCTCCAGGAGCAGAAAAAGAAAAAGAAAAAAGAAAACAACAAGAAAAACAGACAACCTGATGCCTTATAGCTGCCTCCTACTAATTACTACACAGCTGTGTCTGTTATCAACTGATGACAACAATCACTTTTTTTTCCTTTGTGCCCATAAAAACAGACAAGCCTCTTGACCTCTGCATGGGTGTCTCCCTTCTCTTTTGGATGCCTTGCCACACAACTCCCCTTTCTCTTTTTCTTTTTATTTCCCTTTCCTTTCTCCCGTTCTCTCATTCTCTCACTCTGTGTGTGTGTGTGTCTCTGTCTTCTTCTAAAAAGATAAAATAAGCCTTATACTTTTATATCTTTGTCTCTGAGTGAGAAACTTTTCTCCACCCATGCTGTCAGCACCTATTAAGTTTTCCACCCTTACACATAGATCTTTAAACTAAAATAAATTTTAAGCCCCCCAAGCTGACTGAATGGACCCAATCCTCACCAAGGGGACCCCAGAAATGCCCTGAAGCTGAGTTGCTGGCTATGAGAAGGAGGTCAGACATGCGTCATCATGCCCCCTCCCTTCTTGGAGTTATCCTTCGTAACTCATTAACAGACCCTAAAGCTATACAGGACAAAGCTTAAACCACACCTGTAGTCCTCAGTTTACTTAACAGGTCACTTGAGTGTGGGTGTATGTCCGGTGGCTTATCTCTGATTAACAGAATTCCTTATCTTAACTTAAAACATTCCTAGCCTTTAGACAATGCTTCATTTCTTTAACCAATTACAAATCAAAGAATCTTAAAACCCACTTATAACCTGTAAGCCCCCACTTTGAGATGTTCCACCTTTTTGGGCCGACCCGATATATACCTTCCACATAATGATTTATGGCTTTATGTGTAATTCCTGTATCTCTAAAATGTATGAAACCAACTGTAACCCAACCACAGCAAGTCCACTTGCTCAAGGTTTCTTGGGTGTGGCCATGGTCCTCAAACTTGGCTCATAATACACCTCTTTAAATTACCTTATAGAGTTTGTGTTATTTTCTGTTGACAGACCAATGAAACAGAATAGAGAACCCAGAAATAAAACCATCTACCTACACCCAACTGATTTTTGACAAAGCAGACAACAAAATACACTGGGAAAGGAAGCTCTATTCAATAAAACATACTGGAAAAATTGGATAGCCACACACAGAAGGACAAAACAGGAGGATCCTTATCTCTCACCATATACAAAGATTAATTCAAGATGGATTAAAGACTTAAATATAAGGCAGGAAACCATAAAAATTCTAGAAGAAAATGTAGAAAAAGCTCTTTTAGACATTGGCCTAGGCAAAGAATATTCATTTAAAGAGTATTACTTTAACTCTTACTCTGAGTCAAACAGTACTAACTCTACCTTTTCCTTTGAAAGCTCACAGCCTAATTTGTATGTGGTTAACCTGGTTGCAAGGAAATCTTTCAGAGTTTTCAGTGAACTTCCAAAAGTGGTGTATAGTTTATGTGTGTGTATGTGCTTGCGCATATATATGTATGTGTGTGTGTATATATATAT
>NW_012149841.1:5209876-5212024 GCF_000956105.1 Propithecus coquereli | reverse complement strand
ACATTTTATGCAGACATAAGATTCATTTAAAATGAGAGGAAAGCTTTCCTTATGTTTTTATGGTAATTCATTCTGCTTACAATTGCTGAAACTGAGTTTGTGAACACCCTCTTTCTTCAATTAAAAAGAATTATCCTAAATTTGAACTTGGCTAATTAGGTAAAACGTTGGAGGCTGTTTTGAATGAAAATTTGACTCAATGCTCTCAATGTCTAACATAGCACCACCCATGATTCTCGATTTCTGACAATGGTGAAGGCATTCACTCTTCTCATATCTCATATAGAATGGATGCAAGTGCATTTCAAGATCAAATAAAAATTTCATGGTCAATGATCCCAGAAAATTATAATGTAGTTTAATTTTTGAATGACTTGTTATTGTAATAATATGAAAAATCAATGACATTGCTTATCGACCACAATCGTTTTGCTTTCTTCTCAAGATTCACCTAGCTTTCAGATAGTGACAGAGCATAATGTGCCTCTGCAATTTACCCATCATCTATCTCCTTCTCCTGCCACATGGCAGGGATTTCTGGAAACACAGAGAACAATGTAACAGTGAGCATTTATTTAGTCCTTTTAAATGACTATGCTAAGTAATTTATGTTTTTTTTTATTAAATTCCTATAACAAATCTAGGAAATATTATTCTCAACATACATTGTTGCAAAGTCTATTCTCTGCTCCTGAGTGTGGCCAAAAATTGGAACTTAAAGGATCCTTGTTAAGTGAATGAATTCATGAATCAATGAAGGAATCTTCATAATAGCTTTTTGAGTAAGGTAGAAGAATCATAACTTTCTTATCTGATAGTCAATGGAGGAAGCAAGAGTTAAATGACCTGACCACAGAGATCCAGCTGGTGCAGAGCAGGAACTTGAGATCAGATTTCTACATCCTGAGGCTGAGCTTTTTCTGATACAGCGATCTTCCTTTATTCATTCTATCTGTCATTTACTTATTCACACACATTTCTTGAGAGCCTTATTGTACTAGAAGTTGAAGATATACAAAGGCTATAATGACCACAATTTCCTCTTGGTTTTAGCTGCTCATGCTGGCTTTGTGGCAGAGACACTTAAGAGCTTTCAAATATTCTATATTCTCCCCTACATTGTCAGTTTCCCTCAGAATTAGGTGAGAAGCTCATAACCAGTTCTGGCCAATAGGCTCAGAGTGGAAGTGATGTGTATCTAAGCCAAAGCAATTAAAAGCTGGTGTGTCTTCTCTAACTCAAACCACACATGAGACAATGTATTCATGTATTGAGTTGTCATGTCACAGGATGAAGGAGCCTGTACCCTAACTTATCAGATGGTGGAGAGTCCTCACTACTGTCCCACAATAGATTTTGTATGAGTAAGTTCCAAGCCAATAAGATTAAAGATTGTATTTGTTAGCATAGTATAATCTAGACTATCTGGATTTGTTACCGTAGTATAATCTAGACTATCTGGTTAAACGAATATATTTGAAAATTTTCTACCATTTCTCCCAAAAGTTCTCCTCCTTATTGATGTGATTTTATATAATTTAAGCAAAACAATAACTCAGTGGACACTTTTTTCTGTCCACTATTTTTTCAAAGTGTTACTTTATTCATAGCTTTCCTCCTAATTAGGAGGAACTAAAACACTAAAGAAATATAAGACAAAATAGTCGAGGGTGGTTAAACAATTTTAAATTTCCCTTTGATTAGAGAAGAGGGTAGAGCTATTAAATGATAAATAGACTTTAAGTCAAGAAAACATGGTAAAATATTAATAGGAAAACTAAAAACATGAAAATGGGATGTATAATCTCTCAACCAACAGAGAGAAAATAGGAGAATAAAAAAACTTTGAATAATTCAAGAAAATTCAGGAAATGGGGAAGCATAGAAAAAAATAAATTTTGCAAAATAAGATCACATATATGTCATCACAATAAAGATGAATGGAATGTACTTCTCAGTTAAAAGATAGAGACTGCTAATTAGGAATAAAAAAGCTATATGTTGTTTAAAGAGATACATATAAAACAAAAATATGGAATGTAATTAAAAATTTGTGGTGATCCTATAAAATTTTAACGGAGGTGATGTGGAGGCGAAAGACAGTGATTTTAATGATCCTCACCCTGTGTAGGTTTAGGTTAATGTGTG
>NW_012149841.1:5195135-5198587 GCF_000956105.1 Propithecus coquereli | reverse complement strand
TGAGAGTCACACTCAATGGAAGTTCATTAAACCAAGGTTTTCAGGGCACTCCTAGGAGAAGCACAGTCCACAAAATATTGATTGTGTACTGGGCTCTCTGTAAAAGAGATCAAACAGATGTTGCAAATAAAAAACTAAGACATCCTGTGATAAGTTCTAAAAGGGTAGTATGTAGAGGATGCCCTTTGTGCAGAGAAAAGAGAGATGGTGAATCTTTCTGGATGAGTCAGGAAAGACACGTGAGAGGAAGGAGAGCAAATCTGTCTATGACATGCTATGGAGAAACCGGGCACCTCTTCTATCCCTGTCCTTTGATCAGTCCGTGAAGAACAGAACTTCCATAGAGATGACAGTCCCCTCAGGGAAGTTCTGAAGACTGATATTCCACTCTTCTCCCCATTTTCCAGGGCTTCCCCATGGTAGAAGCCACTTATCCTTACCGGTGACATGGTGAATACCTGACACCGATTGGACCAAACTTGCTTGTAGGTGGAACTTATTTGCTTCAAATGCAAGGGAAACAGGCTTCACCTTGTCTCTTGTTGACTGATGGATGATGTCACAGGGCAGTGGGTTCTCTTCTGCTTCCTGCCCAAATGTAGTGAGCACCCTTGGGTCAGAATTTGGAGCCTGAGGTCAAGGAAAACAGGAGCCTACTTTTCTCCTGTAGGTTTTGTTCTGCTGGCAACTGTGATCGAGAAGCAAGATTTCCATGTTCCAGGGAGATATTTGGATAAGTGAAATTAACAGTGCATCCCATATCCCACATCCCAATGCACATCCCACATTTGAGGTTAGAGAAGGGAGGCTCAAAGCCTTCCTTAATTTAGTCATTACCATAATTCCCTGGGGAAACATGATACTTTGGTTTTCATCTGGTTGTGTATGTTCAATTGATTATTGCCCAGATGGGAAGGATGTAGGGAGGGATTAATGATTATTATAGAATCCTAAGCATCTAATAGTTGCTTTCTTACTTAAAATTTGTCAATTATTTCCCATTGCCCACAGTATAGAATTCATGACTTAAACATGGTACTTATAGTTCTTTGAGATCTAGGTCCTATATACCTCCTCAGCCATTGCTCACATCCTCTTCAGATTCCCTCATGCACTTGATGTTTGTGCCTTTATAATTTTACTGACTTGTGTCTCTCTGTCTGGCATATTTTCCATCCCTTGATCTTGCCCCACAATGTCCTTTCTAAGGTATGTCTTTGTGGAAGTGCTTAATATAGAAATATTATGTTTATGATAATAACTATTACTATCCAAAAAGGCATCTCTCCCCTAAAGACCTTTTCTGGCTTTCTTCCCACCCCCTCTAAGCATAATGACCACTCTAGCTTTGGGGAACCCATTGCACCAAGAACAAACTTCCATTGTAGCACTTGTACACTTTACTGCACTCGCCAATTTACACATCTGCCTCCTGCTTCTACACTTTACATCCCTATTATCCAACATAGCAATAGAACAAATGCACACACAGAGATGTAAAGGACATTGGAAACCAATAGAGAAAGAAGGGAGGAGAGGGATGAGGGATGAAAACCTACTTATCAGGTACAATGAACACTGTCCTGGTGACAGGCACACTGAAATCCCTGACTTCATCATTATACAATGTCTCCGTGTAACAAAAACATTTGTACCTTCTTAATATTTTGAAATAAAAAAATAGAACAAATAATCGAGAGAAAACAGGAGGGCCGAGTATGCATTCGCCACATGGTTCACATGGTTAAGAAGGGAGGACAGTTCAGGTACACATGAGATAGGAAGATAGATATGAGAGAGAGCACTTTGTGTTAAAGAAATGACAAACAGTTATATGTGGAAAATGAGACCGGAGAGGTAGAGAGAGGACACATTACATCAAAGACCAGATAGTTCATATAGAGAGGCATTAAGACTATTTTATCTTCTAGATGATGAAGAATCAACTGTAGGGTGATCAGAATAAAGGTTTTATATATTTTATATGTTAAAAATGATTATGATGATAATGGTGGTGGTGGTGGTGGCGATAGCTAAGATTTATTTAGTAAGTACTTACCATGTCCTAAATTCAGCTCTGGAAGATTTACTTGCACATCTGTAATCAGGACTATCCCTAAACCTCTATAAAACTCGTTTTTATAATTATCCATGTTTTATGAATGAAGAAACAGAGGTTTTAAAACATTGAATAACTTTCTTAAGTGACAGAGCCATGACTTGAATGAGGTGTTTCACACTTTAAAAACTAATTGCCCTAACCACTACACTTTACAAAGCAATGTGGCAAAAGATAAGGGACATATTTCATTCGTATTCAGATAATCTCAGTAACTTGGAACTTGCACAGTAGATATTTACTCTAACTGTCTTGATTTTATTTTTATTTTTTGGAAGAGAGTACAGATGGAAATTTCCATGAGATGTGTGACAGGTACTCACAAAATCGATAGAGACAATTATGTGATAAATGGTTACACAAAGTTAATAAAAATGTTGCTGATCATTTTGGTGATTGCTTAAGTTGTAAGAACTAGTTATGAGCAAATAAACAAGAGTGGGCATTAGATTCTGTTTTACTTTATCTGCTTGTTCAGCAAATTACCCGTAATTTGTGAAAATTGAAAGATGGGGCCAGCACTGTTTCTAGTGATAGAAAAGCACCTGAAAAATATCCAAATGTTCATTAACAGGAATTGATTAAATAAGTTATGATATTGCTGTTTGATGGAATAATCTACAACCATTAAAAGGCTGCTATAAACCTAGAAATGTTGACTTAGAAAGTCAAACATATATTATTGAATCAAAAAAGCAAATCATACAATATATGCAAACATGTTTATATTTTGTTATTTTATACAAAATGGGCAGTGGCTTCCTCTAGCAGGACTGAGGTTGGGGGCAGGGAGGATGAACAACTCAGTTTATTTTTTACCATTTGGCACTATTTGATTTTTTGAAATAACAAATGTATTATTTTTGTAATAACAATTTAAGAACTTAATTTTCTGCTAAGAGAAAAACTGTGCATGTTCCTTTGGTATTTTCTGCATTTTAAGACAAAGTATGAAAAAAGCTGAGAGATCTGTTTAACATCCTGCCCAAGTGTTTCCAGATTTTATTGAAGACAAAAGCAATATGAATATTTACAAGCGAACTCTTATAGTCATGGAGAAAAGAACTATTTTTTGTATGACTCATTTTGAATTCTCTAAAGCATAAAATAAAAGTGAAGACCTTTATATAACCCAGAAAGAAATAAAAAAAGTCATGGGAATGTGTCTATATTATGATTTTGATGAAATTAGTATTTTTGTGGGAAATCAAGAATATCCTGTAGCAGCAGGTTAATTTAGTTTCTTTAAAGCAGAGATAAAATTCTATAAGAAATTTGATAGATGCTTTTAAGTGTAAATCTCATATAGAATTTACTGACATTTTATGCAGAC
>NW_012149841.1:5190927-5191552 GCF_000956105.1 Propithecus coquereli | reverse complement strand
AAACAGTAGAATGGCTGAACAGTAATAAATTAAATATCCAACTTAAAAATTTGAATAATAAAAAAGTGTAAGCCTAAAAAAAGAACATAGCTATGCTATATATATATCATATATATGATATATATGCACACACATATGTGTAAATACGTTTTCCCATGGTTTCTAGCTCATAACTCCCATAGCTCTTGCTACAATAAACAGAATCTCTCACTCTGTGACCTTGTTCTATCATCTTTTTACCTGCCAGAGAGGGTCTTGTCCCACACCCTGAAGGAAGGAATATATACAGAGAAGCCAAGAAGAATCTGAACACACAGCTGCCTGGGTTCAGATCATACCCTTTTTGTCCAATAACATTTTGACATGATTGTCCATGCTTTAATCATGGACAACCAATGAAATCTCCATAAAAGGCCCAAGGACAGCATTCAGAGAGCCTCTGGATAGCTGAACACATGGAAGTTCCCAGAGGGTGTGCTCCTGGAGAGGGCATGAAAGTTCCATGTTCCTTCCCCCCATACATTGCCCTACACATTTCTTCACCTGTATTATTCGTAATATCCTTTATAATAAACTGGTAAATATAAGTGTTTTCCTGAGTTCTGTGAGCCACACCAACAAATTA
>NW_012149841.1:5168960-5190447 GCF_000956105.1 Propithecus coquereli | reverse complement strand
TTAAATTTCAAATCATAATGGAAATTTTCTAGGAAACTATAACTTAATATCCAAAGGAAAATTGAAAATTTGAATCAGCCTGGATATATTAAGTAAATTGAACCCATCACTAGAAATAATACTCATATGAAAATCTCTGGATACAGATAAGAGAATTATAACAAACATTCAATAAACACAAAATACATAGCTTACCTTGTACAATTGTTGTAGACTAGGGATAGAGGGGATACTCCTATTTTGTTTAATGACTGATATAATCTTGATTCTAAAACCAGACAAAGAGATTATAAGAAAGAAAAATAATGAGGCAATGTTTCTTAACAACACAAAAATCTGAGAAAATATTAACCAAACTTCAACAATATGTTGAAATACATTATTATGACTTATCTGGATTTATCCTAGGCATGCTAGGATGCTTTATCATTAGATAACCTATTATCATAAATATTATTCACAAATTTAACAGACTGAAAGAAAAAAATGAGTATTTAAGAGATATAAAAAGTCTATTGCAATTCAATGTCATTAGTGCTTCCATAGGACTGTGTGTAGGGTGCTGTGGAAACACAAAGAGAACATGATATATCTAGTCTCCTAAGATCTATAAATATTTTCTAGAAGAAGTAGCATCAATTCTGAGACTTAAAGGATTAATAGGATTTAGCCAGGCATTAGGTTTTCAGGAAAGGGGTTGTGGTGGGGGCAAAAGGGTGGCCTAAGGAATAGGGATGGAAGAAGATATTTAAAGCAGAGAACACCAAGTTCAAATACAAAGTCTGAAAGGCAAGAGAAATCATGACACTTTATGTAAACACGTAGGTAAATACTGGAAATAGTTCAGCATGACTGGAGATGAGAATGGAATGAAATAATGAAAAATTAGGTTGGTAAATTAAGTAGGGACCAGAATAGAAGGGGTCTTCTAAGCCATGTTAAGAAGTTTAGACTTCATCCTTTCAGAAAAGAATAAAATAATTAAGTAGTGTGTATAATAAAAAGATTACTCTTAGCTGGGTGCAGTGGCGTGTGCCTGTGGTCCCAGCTCTTGGGAGGCTGAAACAGGAGGATCACTTGAGCCCAGGAGTTCTAGTCCAGCCTTGGCAACATAGCGAGAATCCATCTCTTAAAAGAAAAAAAAGATTATTCTGACATTGTGGAAAATAAGGGATTGTCCAGGGAAAATCAGAGATGCGAAGACAAAGGCAGCAGCCATCGTCCAGATGGGAGATTAGGGTGTAGTGAATAAAGAGATAACAGTGGAGATACAGAAAGATGAATATAACCCACTGATATTTGGGACATAGAATCAATGATACTCGGAGAATGGTTGATGGTGTAGACCATGAAATGAAGGTTATTTGAAAGTATTTTGGGAGCCAATATCTGTGGGGAAAGAGAAGGAAACAGAAGTGTGGGCTGGCTGCAATGAAGACATAACAAAACATTCATTGGGGAACCCTGTACCAGGGATGCCCTTTTTTTTATTTCAGCATATTATGGGGGTACAGATGTTTAGGTTACGTATATTGCCCTTGCCTCCTCCCTCCCCCCACAAGTCCGAGTTTCAAGTGTGTCCAAGGGATGCCCTTTAGAGTCATCTTAAGTCGAGTCTTTCAATTTCCCATGGGCTAGTCACTGGACACAGACTGATGAAACCCCAGGGAAGGGAACGACTGAAAGCTGTCAGCCAACAGCGTTCCCACCAGATGGAGAAATATGTACTTAATTCCTGAAGGGCAATCTGGACAGTACAGATGGCAGAATGTCTACTACAATTTGAAATTGAGAGTAAGGGAGAGAGAGGAGTGAAATGTGGCTCCAGAATATCTGGTTGAACCATTTGGTGGATGTTGATGGCATCCAGAGAGTAGGGAACATGGATGAAGTTGTTTAATTGGGTGAGGGAGAATGGAATAACTCAGGTCATGTGGAGTTTGATTCATAAAGATGGAGATTCCCACTGGCAATTAAATGTACTGAGTCTAATATTTGCATAAAGATTTGTACTGTGAACATGTGTGTGTGCATTCATGCATTTGTAAGTATCATTTAGACAAGGGCATTTGCTCACATATAAAATGTTTTTGTATAAATTAGATAAAAGTTCTCCTCTAGGTAAATATCGGCCCTGGGACACACAGCCTGTCAAACAGAATACAGACTGGATTTCTCCCTGCTCTCTCTCTGTGCAGCACATTAGGGCGGTGTATAATCTTACTCAGTGTTCATGACTTAAATGACAGATAAAATCATGGGATGGAAAGAAATTGTGTAAAAAGAGTAGTTTGAGTGAGAAAAGATGTCTTCTGAAAGATGCCAAAGGAAAACCAATATTTAAGGGCCAGCAAAAGCAGGCGTTGCACTCAAAAATATTTAGAAGGACCAGACTGGAAGGTTGGAAAAAAATGGGTTATTACTAAAATAAATAAAAACTAATACTCCAAAAAAGGTTTTGAACAGTCTCAAAGCTGCAGAGGCCATGAAATCACATTGAGAATTTTCCACTGAATTTATCAACATGATACTAATAAAAGCTGATTAAATACATTAGCACTAAAACTCTTTTGATCACCATTTCTTACTTGTAGATTAAGAATCCCTTTAGGGTCTTAACAAGCTAGCTTCAAAATCATCAATATGAATACCACTTGTCAGGCACTGGCCATGTTGAAATGCACACAGTCTAATAAACATATATTAACATAGATTATGAAAATATTGGATGATTGAGTCTGAAGCTAGCTACCATTTATCTAGCTTCCTCTGTGTGTTGGACAGTTTGCACATTGCCTTATTTAAACCTTGCAACAATTTTATGAGGTAGATATCATTATATTGATTTTATGGATAAGGAATTTGAGATTTCAGTGTTGTTGAGTTACTTGTCAAGGATGCATAGTGATAAGTGGGTGAATTAAAATTCTGCTCACATATGGAATTCCATAGCTCATGTCTTTTCTTCTGTCATTGTGCCTGCAGACTCCTAAAATTCTATTTAAAGTACCCTTAACCTATGGTATTAATTCCTGAGTACAGAGCAATACCAGCTAATAACTGCAGGGTTTTTCATTTCTGTCTTTGTATTTTGAGAAATGATATGGCCTCCTGCTATGGAAGCCTGGAATGACCCGTGTAGATGAATGCCACACACTCCATCAATCCAAATGCAATATAAACAAAATTGAGGCTTGTCTTACAGTGCAGACCCTGCCAAGCAGTCTAAGTAGTGGTGTTTATTTTCACAACTGCAATGATTATTGTCCTTAAATCAAGATTGTGTTATTGGTCTATAAATTAAAGCTTAGATTTTAAATCACTGATCTACCAAGTTAGAAGTCAAAAAGAACAAACAGTACTTTAAAAAGTTGTAAATTTCTCACTTTGATAAAATTCTTCAAGAACACTAGACCTTTACTTTTCTCTCCAACATATTATCTATATTAGAGAGAAATCCTAAATTTACTTTATATGGGAAAAGTATTTAAGTCCTGTTATCCTTGAAGAGGTTTCTAGCATTGACATATTTGACAATTACGTGAATAGATAAATTCCCTTTGATTCCTTAAACTATTAATAATTCAATATAGACAATTACTTTTTCCATTTTAAATACACATTTTCTTTAAAATCAATTCTTCTCGTGATATTGACTTAACTATATCATACATTGCAATAGTATTTCATAGTTTAGTATTATATTTCTTTATATAATTTTTTAATGTTTGTAATAATCTCAACCATATACTTTTTTATATTTAAATTAAACATGCTTAATCTGAAGGGAACACAGAGAGTTCAATAAGGTTATCTGTCATGGTCACAGATTTATTAGAGTTTTTTTCACATTTCAGAATGCTATGGGTATACAAACATTTTGATTACATGATTTGCTTTTACTTTTGTGCAGTTTGAGTCAAAGTTATAAGTGTGTCCATCACCAGGATAGCATGCATTGAAACCATTAGGTGTAAATTTACCTGTCCCCTCCTCCTGCCTCCCACCTGCTTGGTTTCTGTTGAGTTTTACTACCATATGTGCACATGGGCATTGATCAATTAGTTCCAACAGCGAGTACATGTGGTGTTTCTTTTTCCTAGACATCCCCTGGGAGCTCCTGCCCACCACCAGGGATATCCGAGTGCTTCTCCTGATGGACTACAGCTGGTCACAGGTCCCCCCCCCCAAAAAACTGCTGCAGCTGGTACTTTTTTGCAAATGCCATCTATGGCAGAGAGGACAGCTTATGCAGCCCATTAGAGCATTTACTGATTCAATCACAGAAGGTGTGGCTGGCTCTTACCCATAAGCTTCACCTACTGTCTCAGAGATTAGGCTGGCTATCCCAGGATAATTCACACTGTTAAGAAGACCACAGGGCTGTGGAAAGAGAAAGGATTTCTAAGACATCCATCTTCCCTTGTCAACAAGAGACAGGAAAACTGCCCACCACTGCTACAGCCTACAAATAACTAGCAACTGAGAAAATGACCACACTAAGGTTATCTATAACAAAGGCATTCATCCAGAACCTAGACTGCCGCCCCTGGCATCAAAGTACCTACAAGCAAAGCCAAAAGTCCTTACCCAACTTATGCTACAGACATACCCTTAAGAGTGAGGAGGAAAAAATCCCCACCTAAACAAAAGAAAATCCCCAAACAAGAAGTGACAGTTGCTCCACATGAGAAGGAGTAACAGCAAGAACTTCAGAAGGATGAAAAATTAGAGTGAAAGGACACCCCCAAAGGAGCACACCAGCTCTCTAGCAATGGATCTCAACTAAAATGAAAATACTGAAATGACAGATGCAGAATTCCAAATATAGATTGTATGGAAGCTCAATGAGATCCAAGAGAAAATGAAAAAGCAGCTGAAGGAAACTAGAAAAATAATTCAGGAATGAATGAGAGAAATTTATTAAAGAGATATATTTAAAAATGAATAGAATTCTGGAAATAAAAAATTCATTCAGGGAAATATGAAACATAGTGGAAAGTTTTGAGAATAAACTAGATCAAACAGAAGAAAGAATTTCAAAGCTTGAAGACAACTCTTCCTAATTAACCCAGTGAGTCAAAAAGTAAAGAACGAAGAATAAAAAGGAATGAATAAAGCCTGTGAAAAATATGAGATTATATAAAACATCCAAATATAAGAATCATAGACATCTCTGAGAGTGAAGAAGAAAAAGCAAAAGGCCTGGAAACCTATTTGAGGAAATAACTGAGGAAAACTTTTCAGGTCTTGCTAGAGATCTAGACACCCAGATATAAGAATCTCAACAAACACCTGGGAGATTCATTGCAAAATGTGCATCACCAAGATATATGGTCATCAGACTGGCCGAAGTTAACATAAAGGAGGAAAAATCCTCAACAAAATACTAACAACACAAATTCAACAGCACATCAAATGATAATACACCACGATCAAAGGGGTTTCATCCTACGGATGCAAAGATGGTTCAACATACACATATCAATAAACGTGATTCACCACATAAACAGAAAGAAAAAGAAGGACCATATAATCATCTGAATATATGCTGAGAAAGCATTCTATAAAATCCAGCACCCTTTATTGATAAAAACCTTTAACAAACTAGGCACAGAAGGAATATATCTCAAAATTATAAAAGGTACATATGACAAACACACAGCCAACATCATACTGAATAAGGAAAAGGTAAAAAGCATTCCCCCTAAGACTTAGAATAAGACAAGGGTGCCCACTGTCACCACTTCTATTTAACACAGTATTGTAAGACCTAGGCAGAGCAATCTGGCAAGAGAAACAAATACAAGGCATCTAAATTGGGAAAAAGGAAATCAAGCTATCCCTTTTTGCCAACGATATGATCTTGTATCTAGAAAATCCTAAAGATTGCACCAAAAGACTTCTGGAACTGATCAATTCAGCAAATTCTCAGGTTATAAAATCAATGTATAAAAATCAGTAACATTTCTAATACTAATAACAATAGAGCGGAAAGTCAAATCAAGGACTCAATATCATTCACAATAGCTACAAAGAGAGTAAAATACCTAGGAATATACTCTACCAAGGAGGTTAAAGACTTCTACAGGGATAACTACAAAATACTGATGAAAGAAGTCACAGATTACACAAACAAATGGAAAAACATGCCCTGCTCATGCATGTGTAGAATCAACATTGTTAAAATGTCCTTATTGCCCAAAGTGATTTACAGATTCGATGCAATCTCTGTCAAAATACCAGCATCATGTTTCACAGATCTATAGAAAATAATACTAGGCTTTATTTGGAACCTAAAAAGAGCCTGAATAACCAAAACAATCTTAAACAAAAGGAACAACTTTGGAAGCTTCAAATTACCTGACCTGAAATTATACTACAAGGCTATAGGAACCAAAACAGCATGGTACTGATATGAAATCAAAGGCACAGATCAATGGAAAATGAATGCAGAACCTAGAAATAAACTACCTACCTACAACCAACTCATCTTTGACAAATCAGACAACAACAGGCAATGGTGAAACAAAGTCCTAGTCAATAAACGGTGCTGAGAAAATTGGATAGCCACATGCAGAAGAATGAAATGGGACTCCTGTCTCTTACCATATACAAAAGTTAATCCAAGATGGATTAAATACTTAAATGTAAGGCAGGAAACCATAGAAATTCTAGAAGAAAACATAGGAAAAACTTTTCTAGACATCGGCCTAAGCAAAGAATTTATGACTAAGACCCTAAATGCAAATACAGCAACAACAAAAATAAATAAATGGGATTTAATTAAATTAAAAGGCTTCTGCACAGCAAAGGAAATAATCAACACAGTTAATAGACAACCCACAAATTTGGAGAAAATATTTGCAATCTATACATCTGACAAAGGACTCAAATAAATCAGCAAGAAAAAAACAAACCACCCCCTTAAAAAGTGGGCAAAAGACATAAATACATGTTTTTTGAAAGAAGATAGATAAATGGCCAGCAAACATATGAAAAAATATTCAACCTCACTAATCATCAGGGAAATGTAAATTAAAACTACAATAAGATACGACCTTACTCCTGCCAGAATTGTCATTATTAAAAAGTCAAAAAACAATAGATTCTGGCATGGATGCAGAGAGAAAGGAATGCTTATACACTGTCAGTGGGACTTCAAATTAGTATAACCTTTATGTTAAATAGTATGGAGATTGCCCAAAGAAATAAATGTAGACCTATTGTTTGATCTGATAATCCCACTGCTGGGTATCTACCCAGAGGAAATGAAGTCATTTTATCAAAAAGACACCTGCACTTGAATGTTTGTCACAGCACAATTCACAATTGCTAAAATGTAGAATGAACCTAAGTACCTATCAATTTATGAGTGGTATATACATCGTGGAGTACTACTCGGCCATGAAAAGAAACGAAATAATGTCTTTTGCAACAACTTGGAACTGGAGACCATTATCCTAAGTGAAGTATCTCATGAATGAAAAACCAAACACCGTATGTACTCACTAATAAGTTGGAGCTAATAGATGTGTACACATGGGCACAAAGCAATATACAGGACATGAGAATACAGGAAGAGGGGAAGGTGGGAGGGGTGGTACGGGATAAAAATTTACCCTTTTGGGTACCATGAACACTATTCTGGTGATGGGCACAGTAAAAGCCCTGACTTAAGTATTATACAAGATATTGATGTAACGAAAACACTTATACCCATTAATTAATATTTTGAAATAAAAAAATCAAAGAAAAAAAGGAAAAAAAAAGATTCAACAATTCTAGGTAAAACCTAACCAAAATAGTCAACACTAAGAAATATATATTAATTTGTATATTTATATGTATACAATATTTATTTAATAATTTACCTTTATGTATAGATTTTTCCCTCCTTCTTCTTGATCTTTGCAGCTCTTGTTTTATTTCTTTCTGTTGTATTATTATCTATTCCCTAATTTTGTGTAGTTTGTTTTGTATATTTGTTAAACAGTGGTAGTTGCTTCATTAAGTTTTCTCCTTTTTAAATCCATGAACTTTGATCAGTGTCTTTAATTGTAGAAGACAGAATTTATACCAGATGGTTAAAGTAGAAGGGGTTTGTTAAAGGGTATTTTGTAGTTCACCAACTCTCTTGGGGGGCTAGGGAACTAGGCTTAGATACTGTATAGGCAGGGGCAGTACAGCCAGGAGAATGTCCAAGCATGTGTTGACAATGTCGTAGCAGGAACTGCCCGCTGCTATCATCCACACTCAGCACTTAGGACACTGAAGTCCATCCACTAGAAATTCCACTCCAGTGCCCCAGCACCAGTGCCCTCTGTCTCTGTGCTTGCCAGAAGACAAGTTTCTCCATATGTGGATTCTGTTGTTGCTTCCTCCTCCAAATCTCAGGTGGTGATTTTGCTTTGAGGATCTTTGTCATAGCAGAACTCTAGCTATGAATCTGAGAAATTATACTTTGTGGTTTCTAAGCCAGCTAGAAAAGCTAGAAGAGAATTAGATATTTAATTAGATAATCTACAGTATCAGCCACATTATAATAAAATGCTTGATCACAATTTTTATTTTCTCTCGGCTATGTTTTTCTGATGAACGTCCTCTGTATATCATATGCTTTCTCTGCTTCTTTCATCCTTTTTAAAAAATTTCTTCTAGTATCTATATTGCACTTATTCTGCTTCCTTTTTGAATGTGTATCTTAAGCATTTGACTCTTCCCTGGATCAGTTGTTTGGAGGACCTGCTTGTGGTAAAGGAGCAGAGAAGTACCCCAGGTTAGCAGGAATTTTCTTATGGTCCGGTGTTACGCTGGTTCTTTTAGCTTTTATTTCTTTCCCCTCATTAGAGATAGGCAGTTGTAGGCATCTGCAGGACTGTTTAAAATGTAAAGTGGCTCTTTTTCCTTGTGCCTCTTGTGTGATTTCTCATTCAGTCCTGCCTCCTGTGTTTCCTGATCTCACAGGGCATCCAGGAGAGCTCCACTGCTGCATGTGCACCTAGGGATCTGGACATGAACCTCAACATCTCCCACTCCAGAAAAGTGCACTTTGCTCTCTCTGAGATACGCTATCACAGGTTTCACCTTTCTGCTTTCTCCCACAGCCCTGTTCAGTACTTTACTGCTTTTGGCACACTTTTGGCTATTTTGTGGTTATAGCTATCTGCTAGTTCCATTGAGTATATGGTTTATGGCTCTCTTTTATTCTCCTTGCTGGTGTTACATGATTGATGAGAGGTGAGGGAAAAGGCTGATCTCACACTAACATTTTGCAAACCTACCACTTTTTGAAAACTCTTTCTTCTCCATGTCCCCCTTTTGCTACTGGCTTCTACTTCTTGGTCACTTTTGATAGATTTTATTTCCTTTTCCAACCTCTAACTGCTGGAATGGTCCAGGATTCAGTCTTTAGGACTCCCCTCCTTTGTCTGTGCTCACATCAAGTCCCAGGGCTCGATATTCCGATGATGCCCAAATTTGCATCTGCGTTCCCAACCTCCCTACTGAGCCCCAACCCACATGCCCATCTGCCTACTCAACACTGTCCCTTATTTATTAAGTCCAAAAGTAAGCTCCCCCAACCCTGCTTCGAGATAGCATTTTTATCTAGTCTCTCAGGCTCAACCCCAGAATCATCCTTGATTCCCCTCTCTCACTTTCCCCCTCCATGTAAAAGCTATTCTGTGAGTTCTGCCTTCAACATAGGTCTGGAATGACACTACTTCTCACTATTTCCACACATAACTCTAGTCCAATTCACCATAGTTTGTCCCTTTACTACTACAATAATCTCCTGGGTGGGTTCCCTCTTTCCATTCTGCTGTGCTATGGTCTCTTTTCCATAGAGCAGGCAAAGTAATCCATTAACATATATCAAAATCATATGATTTTTTTTTTTTTTGGTTCCAATGTCTTTCCATCACCCTGAGAAAATAAACCCAAGCCCCTGGTATCTGAGGCCTTCATGACCTGACATCTCTCTCATGACCGCCTCCTGTGCCCCTCTACATTGCATGCTGGCTCCCTGCTGATGCTGAGGGGGCTCCATGTGCTTCTGCCCCAGATTATTCACACTCGTTGTCTCTTCAACCTGAAATTTTCTTTTCCCAGACATTTGCCTGGTGTCTCTCTCACTTCCATTACAATCAGATTTCTCCAACTTATAGGTACCTTTATCTGCCCATTCCTTATAATTGTGCCTCCTAATCAAGCTGTATCCCACCAAGTCCTCAACCCCCTGTCTAAATCCCACACTGCCTTAAATACTCAGCTTGGAGATAACCATCTACTTTAGGAAGTCTTCCCTGAGTGTTCTTCTACTACCACACATAGATATCAAAAAAGGGAAAAAGAGAGAAGAAAGAGAAGAGGAAGAAAAAATATCCTCCCAAAACAAGAGACAATAAAGAAGGGTAAGAGAAGAAAGAAGGGAAGACTAGAAAGTAAAACGAAAAGTTCGGAAAGGAAACAGAATGGAGGAAAAAAGAGAAGAAAAATTAGACATAGCTAATGTGGTCTCAGAGGCTGCCCCTGGACTTTATCAGTTTAAGAAATAACTGATCTCTGAGCAAGAAACCTCCTTTGTGCTGCTGTGCTCCCCTGTTACAGCACTTGTATCTTCCTGGACCGCGGCCTCCTCGTCGACAGCTCTGTGGCTGCAGTGCCTGGTACACGGTCTGCTCTGTTAGTATTTTTTGAGTGAGTGGATAAATAAAGTACCATCAAAGGGATCAGAGAAAGGAAAGCATCAGTTCTGTTGAGGGTGAGGCAAGGGGTGGTTGTGGAAGGCGTTTTAGAGGAAAGGACATTTTAACTGAGACTTAAAGGATTTGTTGAACTTTGCTAAGTGTGTAGGAGGGGCGTTTTGGAATGGAAGTGAGGAGATAATAAATGTTAATGTTTTTGAGCACGCCCATGATGCAGGTACTCTTCAAAGTACTTTGTATATGAATTCTCTCATTAAATCCTTAAAACAAACCAGGGAGGTATGTTTAATTATGATTATCATTTTATAGATTAGGGAACAGAGGCAAGGAGAGGTCCCCTAATGTGCCCAAGGCCACACAGCCAGAAGGTAGTGGAAGGAGACTTCTAATCCAGACAGTTGCCCCAGAGCCACAATTTAGTCCATGCTGCTGTTCTGCCTTCTCAGGGAGAAGGGCATTCTATGCAGAGCAATGACGGAGGGTGTGGTAGTGAATGGTGAGTTTGGGGGGACAACGAACCCACCATTCAAGAAATCAGACTGAGAATCCAAACTTCTTTTTTTAGACCAGTGTTATTTCTATTCCTCTAGGCTGCCGCCAGCATAGAAAATGATATTTAGAAATCAATCAAAGACCTGCATTGCTCATATAATGATTATGAGCAACGTGATTGATATTATTTACTCTGGCTAGATTAAAATGTTCCCTAGGAAAAAAAAATCTATAAAGACAGCATGAGCCATTATATAAAGTTATGTGCAGCCTTCCAGATAGTAAAATAGATGTTATAAATTACTTGTTTCTGTGGAGAGGGTAAGCCTCTTCCTTGTCGATTTAGCAAGTTTAGAAAACAATGGAATCCTGGGACTCATCGGATCAGAAATAATTTACCTGGTTCCAGCTTTTCTCGCCCCTCCCATCACCCTTCCTAAGTGCTTTCCTTCCAGGGACCACTAAACCAAGCTAAATTGAAGATATTCGGGGAAATATGTGGAAAAGGGAAACAAAGCTAGTTTTCCCTGATTAAAAAAATAAAAACAAATAAAAAACTACTGTAGGAATCTGATCTCATTCACCAGGCTTCCCCTAGGATCACAACTGTCAAATTCTTTAGGGATTTGTCCACATTTATTTATAATTATGTAACTTGCAGCAACCCTCTCTATATGCTCCTGGTGGTCCATCTACCTCGATTTCCCTCAACCATCATACCCAAGCCTTCTTTTCCACTGAGGAATGATTTCATAGATTTCCACAGGCCTTAGAAAAGGTGTCTCATCTTCCCTGCTGCCCCCTCCGTGGTAGCCTTGACTGTGTTTGGTGATACAACACTGAACTATTCATCTTACCAATGTAAGAACAAGGGCAGGGTCTTTCCAGGTGACAGATAGACCTGGGTTCCAAGCCTGAATTTGCCTTGACATATTATGTGATCTTGGATAAGTCATTTCACTTCTCTGAACCTCAGTTTTCCCATTTACAAAAAGAAGGTAGCAGTTTTTCCCTTCCCATCAGACTAATATAAAGATTAAACAAGGTCTCATTTACACGCCAACACATGGTAGATATGCAATCAATGTTAATTACCTTCATTACTTTAAGATACATGTATGCCGCATTCATCAAACACATCCTGTATTGAGAACAGTTTTAGTGAGGAAAAGGATGTGGTGAAGTTTTGTGCAATCCTAAGGAATTATTGCTAAAAACCTGGGTTCGGTTTTTTGAGTTTTATTCAAAGTATCCAAAAGAAAGAAAATACTTACATTGGGAGAAACTTTATTATCCATCAATAAGGCAAAAAGGGCTTATACTATTTGCCAGTAATTGCAACACTTATTCCCCAAAGCATTAAATTCTATTGCTGAAAAGTCACAATCCTTAACTCTGAAGCATAAGACAATTATAAAATTCTCACAAATATTAAAGGGACCCTTCTCTTCTGGAAAGGGACGCATGACTAGAAAATGAGAATATGCCCCTCTACTAGGTACAGCTGTCGTTGCTGTGGGAAGAGCGTTTGAACCATTTAAGAGCAGTTCTGGGTGGCTAGGTGAATGGGCAGAGGTGAGAACACAGCAGATAGATGGCATCTGGCCCTGACCTCCACCTTCCTCTTCTTTCTAAGGCAGGGCCAACCCAGGGATATTTATTTTCCTAGATTCAAAACTGTCCAGAGTGAAATTCATATGAGAACTTGCATGCTGTTTGTGTCTAGTGAAGTTAGGACACTTTTGAAGTCCCAGAATGGATCACGGCCAGTTGAAATCTATGTGGTTTAGCTTGTCATTAGGGTTCCTTTAATTAGACAGATTTGCCAGAAGATATTTCGGAGGTGAGTTCTCTTGCCCCTGCAGTGAGTCGCCTAATTCCAAATTTATGGTAAGGATCACTGATCAATATATGGATGGGACTGCTGTCTATTTCTCTATTTTGATATGCTTGTTTAATTCTCTTTCATTACTCTGAGTGCTTCATACTTTTAAAGGCAGCTTGGCAAGTAGAGGCACAGTCACTATGATGAGCATGCAGTGTCTCTGTTTCAGCTGACAAGCTGTAATTGGAGACACAGGTGGCCATGGGGGAGGTTTGGCCTTTGCAGGTTTAAATGCCTCAGAGGCCAAAGACACTAGACTTACACTTGAGTAAGAGGAAACACACCGCTCTTGGACAGATGCAGGCTGCGACCTTAGGATTCTGAGTTGACTCCTCTGTCCTTTTCATTTTGTACATGGGAAACCTGAAGCTCATAGAAGTAAAGAAACTGTTGGAGATCCCGGAGCTGGTTGGCATATGTCGCCACCATTTATTATGCACCTGCTGTATTCATTTTCTGTGATGATCACGATACTCTGTAAGGGCAATGGGCCCATTTTCGAGAGAGGAAATCGGAGAGGCCGTGAGTAAAGTGCAAGCCCTGAAGTCAAACTGCCTGGGTTAGAATCCCAGCTCTGCTTCTTACGGGCCGTTTGGTTTCTGGAATAGTGATTAAGCTCCCGATGTCTCAGTTACACCCTATGTTTAGTAACAGTACCCACCCGCTTTGTGTGCTTAACACAGCATGAGACGATGAAAAATGGTCATGAGGTTGGCCGTTATCACCGTCCAGTGCCACAGCCAGTTGGACTCACACCCACGCTGGCCACGGCCGTGCTGGCGCCATCGGCCGGGCTCCCTCCAGCCCACCACGGGACCGGCACCCCCTGCTACCTGAATGCTGCACTCTCACATCTAACAACCAGCTCAGCTAATGAGTCGTTTAGAAAGCGAAGCTCTTATGTGTTTTTGTTTTCTCCATTTTCTACCTGTTTACAGGGGAGCGGGAGAGGCCGCGGAGGTGAGTGTGGAACGTGCGAGCCGTGGCCCGGGAAGCGCGGCGGCAGAGAGCACCGCGGAGGAAGGCCGGCCTCTGTGCGGTACGGCCGGGATCGGCTCAGGAGGGGAAAGCTGGTTTGAAAAGACACTGCAGAGCCCGGCAGGAGCTCGCTTGCGAAGTTTTTGGGCCGTGTTAGGGTATCTGGATTTTATATTGAACACAATAGGAAACCGTGGAAGGGATTTAGCAGGAAATTAACATGAAATTCATGATTTAGAAAGATCTCTTTGGCTGTAACGCCTAGAACGATCTGAAGGGAGATGCCGGCGGGGTGGGCCTGGAAGCGGGGACAGAAGTGAGGAAGCTGCTGCAGTGAGAGATCCTGGGGACCTGGACTACAGTGGTAGCAAAGGGATGGGGGAAGTGGACGCAGTCGGAGTAATTTAGAAGGCAGAGTCGATAGATCAGACAAGTGAACTCAAAACATGGAAACATGGGCAAATTATCAGGAAAAGCAACAGCATCAAGGTCTGAAGTGTCCACCTCTGTGCCGGGGGTTTGCCTCCCTGGCGCAGTGCAGATGCCCACACTCTCCCAAGGGCAGTGCCTGGGTGATTTTCCTTTTGTTATGCTTTGGGGGCTTACCAGCCCCTTCTGATAAAATGTTTGTACCTTTGCTTTGCTAATTCCTTTACACCTGGGAGGCATTCTTATTTCTCAAAGTGTGTCTGCCTGACTCTGCTATGACCCATTTCGTGTTGGTTTCACAGTGCAGGTTCCAGAGGTAACTGTATTTTCCTCATTGCCAAGCTATTGGGATGCGCCACCTGCAGGTGTCTCCTGCGCATACTCTCTGCATTGCCTTGGTTTCATGGGTACCTTGAGGAGCCACAGGATCATCCCTGTTCCATGACTAATGCTTGGAATGTCCCTGTGCAACGTACACCATGCCCGGTGCCTTCGTGGTATGCTCCCTGCAGCAGGATAGATCCATGTGGAAATTGGATGGGGCAGGGAAATCTGAAAAATTAAATAGTTTCACAAGTGAGGTGAACAGTTAGTGGCAGGGCCAGCGCTCAAATGTCAAAGCCTTTGTTCATTTCATCATTCTGTATTATGTTGCTTGGCTGATATCTTCCGACTAGTCTCCCGATACATCAGTTGGATGAAAGCTTTGCACTTACTAAGCTCACATTTATGTGTGTAAATATATGTATGTATGTATGTGTACACACGCATGCACACACATATGCACATACATGCACATACTTACCCAAGTAAACTATGGGGGTCAAAGACCATATTTGACTCTATTTCCTTCATTGTTACTCCCTAACAGCACAAAGCCTAGAATATTTTGAAATGAATCATGATATGACAGATTATATCATCCATATTCCTTACAGGTCAATTTTTCATGAATTATCATCCCTATCCCAAAGAAAATCACATGACAAACACATGGACAATAAGTGCCATGGCTGGGGTCTGTAGTGATGCCAGTGCCACTTTGCTGGGACAGTGGGCTCTTCACAGAAATGTACATGCCTTCCCATCCCATTCCTCCTGTGATGTCCTGTGTGGGGTGGGCCTAAAATCAGTGCCTTGTGAATCCGCCTGACTTAATTCATCTCCCTCTTCAAGTCCATAGACTCCTAGGCCTGACCTCCTGGCTCTGAATCGCAGACAATCTGATATGCTTCACAAAACTTTTTTATTTCTGTCTCCCCACTATGATGGGAAAAGGTTACATACAGGCCCTCAGCTGTCATTCACCCTGTGACAACGCTCTGCCAGTCTTCCACCTGTCAGTCACCTCCCACAGCCGGGGACATTTATCAGCCTGGATTCCTGAAAGGTTACGGAGAGCAGTAATGGGAAATGTCTGTTTGCTTCAACCGCAGTGAGAACTGTGTCTGGTGCAGTTTCAGTTTGAAGACATGCCATAACCCAACCACAGAGATCTTAAGAAATCTCAAGAAGCACTTCGTGCTGGAAGAAACTGAATGAAAGGGGGTCATTTATATGGGGTAGGGGCCTCTTTAAAGTTTCCCTAGATGAGTTTCACAGTCCTGAGTTCATGGTCATGTGGTCTTTTAAATGTCAGGGAGAGTACACATAGCATCAGCCGAGAAAGCAGGGATTAGTGGTTCTGCTCTGACATTCATCTTTAGGTACGTTCAGCAAGGTCCTAATTCCTCTGTGCCTCCAATTCCATTTATAAAAATGAGGCAGGGAAGGGTGTGTGTGTGTTGGGGGAGGCAGGAGAGAGGTGGGTTAGTGGTACAAACACACAGGTAGATAGAAGGAATGAGATCTAATGCTCAATAGCAGAGCAGGGTGACTATAGTTAACAATAATGTATTTTATATTTTAAAATAGCCAGAAGAGAGGATTTTAAAATGTTCCCAACATGTAGAAATGATAAATAAAAGATGTGATGGTTATCCTAAATACCCTGACTTGATCATTACACGTTTCATGCGTGTAACAAAATATTACATGTACTTCCTTAGTATGTACAAACATAATTTGTATCAATAAAAAACAGGGAGGTGTTTTACTAGATCTCTAAAGTCCCAGCCAGGTCTGACTTGGATTTCAAAGTACCTACAGGCATGATCAAAAGGAAAGCAGTCCCTCTGTGGTCATAGGAGGATCAGACCTCAGTGAGGAGAATGTGGGGAGGCTGAGAATACAGGTGTAGCTGATATCGGGCCTGATTTGGCTACAAGCTCTGGATAAAGCATCTCATAACACACAGTGCTATGCACTAAAAAATCTGGATGAAAAATCCTATTTCTTCACAGCCCAATTGCTGCTTTTGTCAGAAGGATCAGATGAAAACCACGCGATAGTCTGTCACCCAGAGAACGGAGGCTGCCATTGCGTCCAGTGAGAGCTGCCAGCAGGGCCAGGTGAATTGCTGCTCTCCCATCTGGAGTTCTGGGGAGAGTCGGTAATTCATGCTCCCCAAGTAAAGGCCAGAGCGGGAGGAGGACGTGTGGAGCATTCATGAGCAGATCTTGTGTGTTATGAACTGAATGTTTGTGCCCATCCCCCAAAATCAGATGTTGAAATCCCAGTCCTCCGTGTGATGGTATTTGGAGTTGTGGCCTTGGGGACAGGGGCTGGTTAAGTCATGAAAGTGGAGCCCTCATGCATGGAATTAGTAGCCTTATATTATAAAATAGACTTCAAAGAGCTCCCTTGCCCCTTCTGCCATTCAAGGGTGCAGTGAAAAGATGGCCAGTTATGAACAAAGAAGTGGCTCTCATCAGACACCGAATCTGCTGATGCTTTCATCTAGGACTTTCTAGACTCCAAAACTGTGAAAAATAAATTTATACTGTTATAAATTACTGTTCATAAATTCATAAATATCTGTGGCATTTTTGTTATAGTAACCCAAATAGACTAAGGCACATCTTTAACATATAGTTTCCTTCAAGTGTTATTATATTAATACCATTTATCTTATAGTATAAGAAATTTATGATGGTACACTTCCATTTCTCACCTCCTGAACTTTAGGCTATTACTGTCATACATTTTACTTATGCCTACATTATAAATTCCAAATACACTGTTATTCATTATGCTTTAAGTTGTTGATTATCTTTTTATATATACTTAATTAGAAAAATAGTAATTTTTTCTTTCTTTCTTTCCTTCTTTTTGCTAGAGACAGGGTCTTGCTCTATTGCCTAGACTGGTGTTGAACTACTGGCCTCAAGTGATCCTCGCACCTTGGGCTCCCAAAATGCTGGGTTTACAGGCATCAGCCACTGATGGCCTGAAAAATGCTGCCTATATTTACTCATGTAGTTATCATTTCTGGTGCTTTTTACTCCTTTGTGCAGAACCAACTTTCCATTTGATATCATTTTCCATTTGCTTGAAAGACTTAACATTTCTTCTGTTAAATGTATGTCAGAGATTAATTCTTTCAGCTTTTGAATGTATGAATTCTTTATTTTGACTCCATTTTTGCAAGTATTTTGCATTGGGTAAAGAATTCTAGGTTTTTCTTTTTAGAATTTTGATGATATTGCTCAACTATATTCTAGCTCACATTGTTTCCAATAAGAAATCTGCTGTGATATTTATTTTGTTTCTCTGGGATGGTTTTCATCAAGCATCATTTAATTTGATTTGTTTCCTGGCTAGGCTCATCCCTTGATTGGAGCTATGACTAGGATCTCCTGCTAGAACATGTTAACGATCACCCTAACTATAGTGTGAGAGGGCTGGAATCTGGTTGTCAGGTTCCATTCTACCTTAATGCTGGAGAGAAGAAAGTTGTAGTCTAGAGGCCCCACAGGCATGGTAGAAGAATTTACTTACTGAATGCATTTTATTAATATTTTATTTCTTTAGAAACATCTACCTTCTGTATTTCTCTATAACAGATACCAGTTGCCT
This sequence comes from Propithecus coquereli, assembly GCF_000956105.1. Lineage (NCBI taxonomy): Eukaryota > Metazoa > Chordata > Mammalia > Primates > Indriidae > Propithecus > Propithecus coquereli. Next base: position 5,171,997 of record NW_012149841.1, on the reverse strand, counting down.
GTTTTCTGCATGCTGGGGTCGGGGTGGGGCAGGAAATGCCATATAACATTGTTTGCAGTTGTCCCATATACTCACCTTAAATTGTCCCTTCTGTTTTCTACTCAGCTTTTCACTCTTGCCCCCAACACATGTGCCGATTCTGAGCTCAGTGCCTCTCCGAACACTGGCTGCTGCCTCCTCGATGGCTCTCATGGTATATTCTACGCTGCTGCATTCTCCACCCAGTTTATCTGTCAACCCACTCCTATCTATGATTTTCCTTCAGAATTTTTACAACTATATATCAATGGCATTTCTATCCCCCACTTCCTTGTCTTTGTCACTATTAGTTTATTTTTGTTCTTTTATTTTTTTTTATTTCAGTGAGATCTCAGGAAGAAAGAGGCAAACTCATATGCCTAGTCTTTCATCTGAAGCTCAGAACACCTCTGTAAACGTTCTTTTCTCTTTCTTCTTCAAATGAGTAAATCTATTTTAAAGAATTATGGTACAAATCCAAGGATTCATATCTAGCTGTAGATGGAGATTGTGCCAGATTCTTTGGCCGCATCATTGACCATCAATGTGTAGCACTATACAGGTTAAATCCATGCACTGCTACTTCCATATAGCACTGCCCTGCTCATTGAGGGTAGGGGCAATTTCTGATTCAGTACTATATCTCTGAGTCTTGCAAGATGCCTGGCATAGACTAACATCTCCTTGAATCCCTATGAATTAAATGGCCTTTGAGACCCGTTGCAACTGTAAGGATCTGTGGTCTATTAATTCTATTTTAGAACTAGTCTAATTCTGTTATAGAAGGTAGTGTCTGTCTTCTCATTCTGCTCCTATGGCAAATGGCTTTTGTTATACTTGGGACGCATTAACTTAGAAAAGTCTACTCCTAAAATATCACATTTCCCCAACGTTGGCTATTTCCACAAATAATGAACCTGTGCTCCTTAGTGGATAAATTTCTGTCTTTACGATGAGATTTAGGGAGGACAGGTTATAGAGAAATCATTGATTAATTACATAAGGCAAAAAACGAGAAGTCTCTATAATACCCCAAATCCATTTCTGGGCACTGGAGATAAAGCTGTATAAGACATATTTTCTGTCCCTAAGGAGTCCTTAGATGAGAGATGTAAAATAATTCTCATACTATAAGGTCCTAAAATAATCAAACTTGAATTTGAATCACAAAATTTAGGAGACAAACAAGACAGATAAACACTTCTCTCAGATGGCCAGTTCCTCTGGAGTCACCAAAGCCAATGGGAACCCTCAGGTACACCTTGCATCCATAGCTCCAGAAATGAGCAAGATTTAGCACCTATCTTTTATCTTCCCCAGCTGCCTATCAGGGTGGATTTTCAGAGTGCAGCAAACTGAAGAGAAAGAGCTGAAAGTCTTCAGAGTAGTCGATCCATAACACTAGGTGTTACTGCCTTTGTTCAAGATCTACTTAACTTTAAGGTGAAATAAGAACACCTGTTTCTAAGTTATCTTTGTTTTTGTTTAACAAATTAAATTTAAAATGCTGATGAATGAACTTTCAGCTTATTTGGGATTTTAGGTGTAAAGCTAAAGTTCTCTCTCTATGTGTGCGTGTATGTAAGTGTGTGTGTGTGTGTGTGTGTGTGTGTGTGTGTGTGTGTGTGTGTATGGACCATAATGCAATGCAGGGATGCAATAACTAGGACCATAGGGTTTTGGACCTTATGGAATTGCAGTTAGAAGGAAAATATTTTATCATCCTCTTCATGCTAATGGAGAGTGAATGAACTTTCAGATCACTCTGGGAAATTTTTCTCTTAGCTTTATCTTTCCATAATGAATCAATTATAAGAATGTATTTGTTAAAAGGGGCAGCAGATCATCTACAACAATTGTGGAAAAAAATTAATCTTGCTTATGCCATAATCAAAGGAGACTAACAATTAACAGTAGGAACATAGCAAACATTATAGACATACCAGTTGATTCAGCTTACACTAAATATCTACCACTTTTTGTATGTCAGTTATACCTCAGTAAAGTGCTTTTTGTTTAAAGAATACATTTATAATTGACCACACTTAATTGATTTCATTATACTCTCCATACCTAATCAGAAATGTGTTCTATCCTGATAGAAAGGAAGAACATATTCCTCTGCAATGTGCTCTTAATTGCACTGCGCTGAGGGCACTACTATGGGCCCTGCTAAATATTGCATTATATAGTAGTGTACTTTCTTACAATGAATATCACAAACATTTGCATTTTAATGTGCACAATGAATCTCAATTAAATCTCCCTTGAGTCTGTTTACAGACCATTTTTTCCCCCACGTTACAGCTTTTTTGGAAATACCAATGTTACAGCAGTGATAACCTTGAAAGGGCTGGTGGGGGGTGATCATGTTGGCTTAATTACAGAAAAAGGCAAGTTACCCCAGAGGAACCCAGAACCACAGACTTGAGAGGGACAAGAAGTATCCTATGTCCCAATTTGCTGCACTGATGGGAGGGGGGAGGAGAAGAATTAGATTCCCTTTTTAAAGAACTTTGGAAGGCTTTGCTTTGTATCCAACAAATGTAACAAAGTAACTGTACATTTACAAAAAGCTCTACTGTCAAGCACGTTAACATGAAATAGAAAGAAAACCTCAGTTATGCTAAAATTAGGGAAGGTCCCTAATCTCATACTATAATTTATGAAAAATCATTATCAGATGAAATGTTATTTTTATCAAACTGAGACTGACCTGAAGCTGAATAAGAAAACCCTCCTTAAGGTCAAAATTGAAGTAAGTGGAAGAAAAGATAAAGATTTCTGAAGGCCCCCACTAATATCTCAATGCTTGGAGGTGTTAAGACTAAAGCATTGGTAGGCCACATACAGGGCAGGGGAAAAATTTTGAAGTTCATTTCACTTCTGCGGATCATCGGAGATGGCAGGGCTGGAAGAGAAACTACATGGCCACTCTTTGTTATTGTCTTTTCTAGCCTAGCTTCCAAACAGGAGAGAGGAAATGTGGGCATAAGCCAACTCTTCAGCAATAGGCCAA